>NW_015387663.1:135112-184458 GCF_001527695.2 Protobothrops mucrosquamatus
TTTCAAGCATCAAACTGGTGGATTTTTTTAATGCTTTCTACAATTAACCATTTTCTAGAGCAGGGTTGGACAATATGTTGTCCTTCAGATATCGATGAGAATTGCATCAATAGAGGACTTATCTACCTACATTTTGAGATGCTAATTCTTCAATTCAAGACTTTTAAAATCCTGGAATCAAAATACACTTCACCCAAAATATTTCCTCCTTGAACCAGATGTTATTAAAGGACTGAACCTCACTGAACCAGGCTATCAAACACTTGATTTCTGTTTTAAAACTGAAAGACTTCTACACCTCAAACAAGGGCTGGCACAAAGATGGTAGGTCTATTTAGAGATTGGAGAAACTGTTATTTGCTTTTAAGTGATCTGTCCATGGTCCTACAAGTTGTATCCTGACAATCCTGTGCATGAAGTTATCCAAGATGATTAAAGCCAAATTGAACTTTCCATAGTATTGAAACAGCTATCTCCTGTATCTAGCTCTACAGATAATAATTCTTGTTTTCGTTAGTTGTCTGTGAGTTCTGCCTCCCTAAGATGATCTCACAAATAATTCTGAAGTTCCCATCATTTTAACCAATGCCACTCTCAGTCTCTCCAGTCATCACATAAAAAAAAAATAAACATTGGACCACCTATGTTTCTCTGTTATTAGCATTTTGTTCAGTTTAGCAGCACTGGATCAAACTGAGTCATCTTTCTCCTCCTCCAACTCAATGAGAATGTAAGAATGAACTTTTGAGTTTGCAATTCATTCTCTCAGGATTGGTCACTCAGTCCAGGAATAGGCAATTTGGTACCCTCTAGATTTTGGGGGCTCCTTTCTATTGAGTTGTGTGAGGTGATGGAAATCCCACATATCTTGTGAGCATCACATTATCCATCCCTGATTTAGCATGGTGGATATGAGTTTAGTAAAGGCCTCTGCAAAGGTACATACAGCCTATTTTCTTGCCAGGTTGGAAATTAGAAATGAGAGCACTACAGGCTTGGGGAAACTTTCTGTGATCTACCTACTGATAAGTATGTTTCCATCTCCTTTATTCTTCAAAATAGTCATTATCTGCCAAATCAAAAATCACTCAAGCACTGCTCAATAAAGCATAAGTGTTTGAAGCAAAGGGCAGGTACAGCCAACACAAACAATCCATTGTGATCCAGCTGCCTATCAAAAGAGGGAAAGGGGATCTATTGGCAACAATTAAAATATTTTACATTAGAAAATTGCAGATGGCATTCCTGTTCTACAACTCAACCATTAATGCTACTTATCTCTGTGTTTGAGGAGTTCATTCAGCAAACAATTGTGGAGAGCAGAAGTTGAGACCCTGCATTTATGTATGAGATAGGGGGCATTCTGTATGTATATATATATATATTAATACTAAAATTAATACTAAAAACAAAACTGTTTAATTAAAAGCTGAGCCTTTCGTCGGTCAGCACTACCGACATCATCAGAGCATGATGCAAGATTGTTGGGAGTCCTTCTTATGCTGCCGGGTGACTTTGCGCTCGGCTCCTTGACCTAGTTACCGGTCCATCCGTTCTCTCCATCTAGTTTCTTAAAGGGCCCACATCCTTTATTATGTTAGTGCCCCCCGAGATTGCTGTTTCCTTCCTCCTGGATCCAACCACTCTCTGTTTCTGCTCGTCCACTCCCACGTCTGTCATCCTCTCTAGCCCTGTTCCGTGGTCCGTTCAACCCTCCCTGGACTGACTGTGCTTGTGTACGTTCGAGGGAGGGGGTGTATCAAGCAGATCCGGACGCCTATCAACGCAATCCCTGGTGGCTGCATTCCTGCATATATTTTTCCACCCAGGGATGCTGTCTTCCTCCTCGGGTGTCCGTGGGTATGCTGTGATGCTTCTCGTTGTCCCCCTCCTCTTGAGACTCACGACACAACTTTCCATCGTAGGTCTCTGTTCTCCTTTCCTGTTCACGTCAGTAGAATTACTTAAAGAAGCCTGGCTTTCTGATGGCGACTCCATCAATCGCCATATAGAGCTTTGCCCAGCATACCAAACATTTAAGGTATGGGAACAACAACATCTGAATCCACAAGAAAGGCGATTGGCACATCCCTCATGGAATCAGAGGGAAGGAAGAATAGAAGGGATAATCCATCCATGGGATAAAGAACCTATAAGAAGAACAGAGAAGGAACAAGAAACATCCCCCCCCCAGGTATCCCAGATAGGCATACTTCAACTCACCCCATAAAAAGGGGAAACAACGATGAGGGTGAACAACAAGGGTGGGTGGACGATAACCCATAGGACACCTGCTCCACGATCCCCGCTAACATGAGGGGAGAGATGGGCTATTCTACTGACGTGAACAGGAAAGGAGAACAGAGACCTACGATGGAAAGTTGTGTCGTGAGGCCCCGTACGTGTGCAAAAAGAGCAAAAGAACTGAGGAACGGCGAAGGAAGATCAAAAAGCCCAATGGGTGAGCAAGTAATGATGAGTCTCAAGAGGAGGGGGACAACGAGAAGCGACAAAGCATACCCACGGACACCCGAGGAGGAAGACAGCATCCCTGGGTGGAAGAATATATGCAGGAATGCAGCCACCAGGGATTGCGCTGATGGGCGTCCGGATCCACTTGATACACCCCCTCCCTCGAACGTACGCAAGCACAGTCAGTCCAGAGAGGGTCGAACGGACCACGGAACGGGGCTAGAGAGGATGACGGACGTGGGAGTGGATGAGCAGAAACAGAGAGTGGTTGTATCCAGGAGGAAGGAAACAGCAATCTCGGGGGGCACTAACATAATAAAGGATGTGGGCCCTTTAAGAAACCAGATGGAGAGAACGGATGGACCGGTAACTAGGTCAAGGAGCCGAGTGCAAAGTCGCCTGGCAGCATAAGAAGGACTCCCAACAATCTTGCATCACGTTCTGATGATGTCGGTAGTGCTGACCGACGAAAGGCTCAGCTTTTAATTAAACAGTTTTGTTTTTAGTATTATCCTGGTGTTTGGATTATTTTATGATATATTGTCATTTCTGATCTTAACCTTTCAATATTCTTCTCCTATCTCTATTACTTTCTGGTCCTCAACTTCAAATCATTCTGTAGCATCCTAGTGAGAGTTTGTTGCTCAGACTTTGGTGTGGGCAGAGGATCATTTCCAAAAAGAGCCTAACTAGTAGTCAAAGTATCCCAAGCAAGTGCTTCACATGCTTCAAATTCACTTCCATCTAACATTTATTTGCAATGCTTTCATCTGCATTGCAGGAACAGTGTGAAAAAAGTGGCATGCATGACTTGGCTCCATGTAGACAAGATAAAGATGTCCCCTGGTGCAAAAGTTCTTCAACTCTATTAAGTTCAAGCCTAAAGAGTAGAAGCTTCATCTTCCAGAATAATTTTCTCCAGCCATGGTTCTAGAAGTTGTGGTACAGCATAATCAATGGTGAAGTTCCGTACAAGAAGGTTTTAGCTGTGGAGGATAGTTGTTACATGCCCTTCAGCAAAGAACTGTCCTCTTCTTCCAAGTACATAGCTTCAGATGGGATGCAAGTGTAGTGATGAAGGAAGAAAAAGACACCTGCCAGATCTCCAGAATAAGCCCTGGAGTGATGTCACAGCGAATCACATCCTTTATTGATGTTTGGTTATGATCAAATATAGTACAATGGGTGTGCAAAGTGTTGCCCATTTTTAATGTAGAGGATCTTAAATTCATTCTGCTGGCATTAATGCAGGAAAGTCAGGATTGATGGAACCAATGGTGATAAAAATGTTGATAGGTTCTCTATTTAAATAAGATCTAATAAATGCAGACCTAAATCTACAATAGAAGTGATTAATAATGACATGGAATGCCATCACTATACAGTGAGTGCTATTTTTCTGTTTACAGTAAGATTATGCCCCCCCAAGGCTATCTGCAGTGATATCCAGAGTGGATAATGAGTTTGTTTGGTCTAGCGGTTAGGGCACCAGGCTGGAAAGTGGGAGACTGTGAGTTCTAGTTCCACCTTAGCCATGAAAGGCACCTTGGCCATGAAAGGCACCCAAAATTATGGGTAATTTTGGGTCAGCCAGTCTCTCTCTGCCCAAATTACCTCACAGGGTTGTTGTGATGGGGAAAATAGGAGGAGAAAGGTGTGTTGGATATGTTCACTACCTTCAGTTAATTGTAAAAACAATAAAGGTGGGATATAAATAAATAAATAAATAAATAATTCCAATGAAAACTTGTCTCTTCTTACTGCCTTTTGTGATACTTGAATAGAGACATGGTAGAGTCCTACAGTGATTCATAATACAAAATGCCAGAGACCCTTGAAACCCATCAACTAATTCTATCTGAATTTCTAGGAAGTAAATCAATGAAGAGTTCCCAAATTCCCCTTTAATCTAAAATTAGAAATCAAACATACTTAGCGCAACCTTTCCCAATTTCTTGGCGTTCAGGCAGAATAAATATATTGTTTGTTATGACGTACAGTTTTGCTGGTTATACAGAGTAGATTATAGAAGGAAGAGGATTATGTTGTAGCCATAAGGTAAGAGGTAAACTTATAATTGTACCTGTAACTGCTGTAAAGAAAATCCTAAACTACATCTTTGTATTTTCTTTCTTTTTTGTTTTTCCTTTTTTTTTTTTTTTGCACATTTAGCTTTCTCTTTATTTTCTTTCTTTCTCGCTTTATATTGGCTTGTATTAGATAATATTTAATAAAATTTAATAAAAGTATTATAGAACATATAGTGGCAGGGTGTAAGATGCAGGCAGGAACAGCATACATTGAATGGCACAACCAGTAACTGGCACATCTGGGGTGTAAATTAGGTCCTTCCAAGTCCAGATGAGAGATTCCAGAGAAGGCTGTGGAGAATAACAGGACTAAGATCCTATGGGTCTTCCAGATCCAGACAGGCTGATACTAGTCAATCATCCAGACATTGTGGTAATTGTGGTGGAATGTAGTCAGAGTCAGTGGAGGGAGGGGCTCTTTTCCAGAGAGCAAAGAGACAGTGGAGCTTGGAATTTTTAGTAAGAGGGCAAATATGGACACCCCTCTCCAAGCAATTCACAGAGTATATTTAAGAGTTATGCAGATAGTTGCTTTAGTCTGGCAAGATTCCTGTCTATAGGCAAACAACAATAAAGAAACTATTCAGAAATGTACAGGTAGTCCTTGACATACAACCACAATTGAGCCCCATATATCTGTTGTTAAGTGAGATATTTGTTAAGTGAATTTTGCCCCATTTTACTACCTTTCTTGCCACAGTTGTTAAGTGAATCACTGCAGGTGATAAGTTAGTGGATCACAGTAGTTAGTGAATCTGGCTTCTCTGCTGACTTTGTTTGTCAGAAGGTTGCAAAAGAGGATCGCATGACCTTGGGAAACAGCAACCGTCCTAAATATGAACCAGTTGCTGAGCATCTGAATTTTGATCACATAATCATGGGGATTCTGGAAAGATCATAAGTGTGAAAAATGGTCATAAGTCACTTTTTTCAATGCCACTGTAACTTTGACCCATCACTAAACGAACTGTTGTAAGTCAAGGACTACCGGTATTGTCCAAGCTGTTGACTGGACAGATTTGTTATGCTCTAGCTCAGTATTCAGTGCTTTTTCTATAGACATCCTAATAATTAAACTATTTGGGAATGAGTCCATGAAGTCATCACGTGAATTCAGGTTACATTATGTTTCATCCCAATTTGCAACTCTCATCAATGTAAAGCAACTATATTTTGAGTTTATATCTAGAAGGCATGGAAATCATTGCCCATTACAGCTTCTAGTACTTAGGCCCCAGCATGTAGCAGACTTTACCTTCTGTCTTGCACCTGCCATAGATTTTATCTTCCCTCCTGTACCTGTCTGTTTCTTGATTTGGAAGATTTAAAAAAATCCAGATATTTAACAAATAAGACAATGGATTGATTGTTTTCCTCTCCTGGATAAGTCACTGGGCCTAACGTCTCTTTCACTTCTCCCCCAACGTACAAATCTTGGAACAAATACTATGTTATGTCCTTCTTTCTCCCTTCCCTCTTTTTCTCTGCCCCCATTACCTCCCAGTGAGAATCTGAAGTGACTTGTAACTATAAATTAGTTGAATTCAGGGACACCATTTTTCCATCAAGGATTGCATCTGCACTGGGCCATATAGTTATGACCTCTGTTCAGACCTACCATTCATTTTTTTTCATTAGAGGAACAAGTGTTCACCTCTGCTTCCACCCAAAATGAGTGGAATAGAATTTTATACTATGGAATTAATAGCATTCCTTTAGTTTCAAATGAGGACTATCTGACATTCTTCAGAGCAGCTTGTATTGAGCTGTGAATCTTTCCATTCATTTTCAGACTGGGATTTTTGTCTTGAGGTTAAATTATCATAATCTCTACAGCTTGTGGTCTTCTAACCATTCTACCTTTACCCTTAATCCCTTCCAATTTAAGTCAATTGGCTATTGCTGCGTTCTTTCCACTGTCTGTCATTTTGCTCACTAGCTAGGTTTCCCAACAGGTAATAATGACATACATCATTCTAGGCTGGTCTGTCCTGTCACTCAATCCAAGAATCAACCCAACAAGAGAGATGCCAAAACTGACACAGGAGCAGTATTTGTCCCTAAAGGAATCAAACTCTTTAACTGGGTGATAATGGAGCAGGATACACACCTAAAAGCCACATGTCTCTTTTGTAGGGGCATTAAAAAAAAACCCATCTGATGCATATTTTATTCTACTCATTGCCAATGTTTCAGGGCCATTTTTATGGGACCCCCCCCCCAAATCCATACCAAACAAGAAAATATAGAAATACAATATTCCATTCTAAAAAAAGGTGTTTTATGACTCAGCAGAATATATACAATTAATTTAGATAAATAATGGGGCAAATTTTATAGCTGACTAGAACGTAACATATAAATATTTATGCTTAATGCATCAAAATAGTAGACTACATACTGGAACTTAATAATTATAAAACTGCAACATATTTTACAAATAATGAAGCAAAACCTAACCACATCCAGAGAGATAAAATCACATTAATCAGACAACAGCAACTATAAATATAATGAATCAAGGTGGTCTGGATATCTGACTAGATAGGAAGCCAGTAAATCTCTCATAAGGGAGAGTGCTAAGGAATGTAAATGTAAGGAAATAATCTCTCACAAGTTTCCTGCACAACCTTTGCTATCATTTCTTTATTGCATATTATACTGATTTTTTTACAGTCAAATCGCTATTTGGTCATGTGACTAGAGCCAGGTTTATCCAGTCTGATGAAACAGAGTTTCCTTTTGGAATTTCTTTCAATTATATAAATTCTTATCAATTTATATATAAAATGATACACAATGTTATGAATTTATATAGAATAATGGCAAGGGAGGTGGGATATGGGTCTGCCTTCCATTGATAAAGGCCACACTTGGAATACTGCATCCAGTTTTGGTCACCACGATGTAAAAAAGATGTTGAGACTCTAGAAAGAGTACAGAGAAGAGCAACAAAGATGATTAGGGGACTGGAGGGTAAAGCATATAAGGAACGGCTGCTGGAATTGGGTATGTCTAGTTTAATGAAGAGAAGGACGAGGGGGGACATGATAGCAGTGTTCCAATATCTTAGGGGCTGCCACGAAGAAGAGGGAGTCAAGCTATTCTCCAAAGCACCTGAAGGCAGGACAAGAAGCAACGGATGGAAACTAATCAAGGAGAGAAGCAACCTAGAACTAAGGAGAAACTTCCTGACAATTAATCAGTGGAACAACCTGCCTCCAGAAGCTGTGAATGCTCCAACACTGGAAGTTTTTAAGAAGAGACTGGACAGCCATTTGTCCGAAATGGTATAGGGTTTCCTGCCTGAGCAGGGGGTTGGACTCAATGACCTCCAAGGTCCCTTCCAACTTGATGATGATGATGATGATGATGATGATGATGATGATGATGATGTTGCCTAGTTTGAATAATGAAATGTCTGTAGGAAAACAATCAATCTCAGAGAGCACCAAAGACCCCTCATTTCAACCCTGAGCTACAAATATTCTCCTTTATTATAGCGTTCCTCCAGTAGTCTGTAATCTCCCAGGTTCCTTTCTATCATAGACTTAAAATCCAACCCCTTGCTCAGAGCAGAAATCCAAATTAAAGCTTCCCTGACAGATGGCTGTCTAGCCTCAGCTTTAACACGTAAAGAGGAGCTGCTAGCTCTCACGGTAATTGGTTCTATAATAAATGATCTTATTGTTAGAAAGAAGAACTTCCTAACCTTCAACTGGAATTGTCTTCCTCTAAATCAAATCTGTTCTTCTGTGACCTGCCCTCGGAAAGGATAGGGAACAGATGTCAATCTTCTTCTGGGTGACATTCTTTCAGATATTTGAAGATTGATATTGTACACTACCATACTGTATCCTTTCCAGAGAAGAGGCATTTCAATGAGATGCCATGGGCTTTTCTAGATCAGGGTTCTCCAAACTTGGCAATTTTAAAACTTGTGGACTTCAAATCTTACACTTCCTTAGCCATCCAGGCCTGGGCGGCCAGGGAGACATCAGATGGGTAAAAGATATGAAACAGGAAAACAAGACAAATAGAAGCAAAGTTAAAATAAATTTTAAATGCCACCAAGGAAAGTTCTGAAGATGCTCTTAAGTACCCTGCAAACATTTTAGAAAATAAGCCCATTGTGATCCAGGAAGTGTCTTTTGAGATACTGAAAGCTATTTTGATGGATTGTTTATTTAATCTAGAAACCCTCCCCAATTCTCCCTATAAATTATTTCTCCTGATATCCACAGCACCTTCCACAAAGTAAAAACTGGGACTTTTCCAGATCAGAATCTGAAGGAAGTTAAAGATGTCACAGGCTACAGGACAGAACAATACCAGATATAGCACCCCCTGGCATTACTAGCAGTAAAATAAGTTCAAAAGTTTGTCCTAAAGAAGATGAAATAATTTTTAAGGCATCATGAGATTGAAGAGAAAAAAAACCTGAGAAACTCTTTTTTTTCCTTTCAGAGTACAACATTTTTGGAAGGTTGGAGAATAGATCCCAGCCCGATCTTAATCTAAATCCTGACAATAATTCTGCCTTAGTCAGAGCATGAAGGGGGAATGGGATGGTTGAAGAATGCCCAAATCTTGTGTAAGAGTTGCCAAAATGAATAGAAGGTGTGGCACTTTGTGATTACCTGTGGCAAGAAAAGGCCATGAACTACCATTGTAGACTTCTCACAGACACCCAAGGTGAGAATTTTTCCTATAAAATTTCTGAATCAGTCTCACAGTGGGTGTTGTTTTATTTTGCTGAGGATGCTTCTGTACATTCTCAGTCATCCAGGTCATAGTTATGTCAAGGTGTTTTTTCAAAAGGCAATTTGGACTGTTTTTTCCTTGAGGAAGATGTTTTGCTTCTCATCCAAGAAGCTTCTTCAATCCTGGCAATATAGTGGGGGTGATGGAAGGGTTAGTTCTGACAGGATTTTGTGTGTGTGTGTGTGTGTGTGCGTTGAAGAATTATATTTCTTTGCTGTCATCTGGTCATTAGCATTATCCTTGAGATTTCTTGAGGCCATTTGGAGGTCTCAGGAACTCTCTATAAATTGTACAGGGCAGTGATGGCAAACCTTTTAGAGACCGAGTGCCCAAACTGCAACCCAAAACCCACTTATGTATCATCGGGCGCCAGGTGGGCATGGCCCATTGGGTGGGTGTGACCCATTAGGTGAGCATGGCCCATTGGGTGAGCGTGGCTGCGGTGGTAACGGCAGACTAGGTGGGACTAAAAAGTTCAATCAATCAATTCCAACTTTGAGAGATCTTTCCCCCGCCCGCGAGAAATTGAAATTGATTGATTGAATCTTTTTTTTTTTTTTTGCACACAGAGGCCTAAAGCGAAAAGGTTTTATAAAACCCAGCTGAAGGCCTAGGACTGGGGCAACAGCGCGCGTGCCCAGAGAGAGGCCTCTGCGTGCCACCTGTGGCACGCGTGCCATAGGTTCGCCACCACGGGTATAGGGTCTCCTGCTTGAGCAAGGGGTTGGATTAGAAGACCTCCAAAGTCCTTTCCAACTCTGTTATTCTTTGTTATTTCTACACTGACAATCTCACCTAAATAACTCTGGACAGTTTATTTTCTGAAGAGCTCCGATTTTTCTTTCTTTCTTTTTTTTTACTATTTAATACACATGTGCATAATTTACTTGCTATGCTAGGTTGCCTAAATTTGAATCCTTTACATAGCACAATCATCCATATAAATAATGTCCCTATGAACAAAGCCAATACGTCTAAAATCTATGTTTATTAAAATGCATTTTATTTCTAGCAGTATCTGTTTAACATGAAGTAGCTTGATTCAAAAGTCTCTCTTTTCCTGTTTCCTTCTCTCTCACACACACACACCCAATCTCTTACCAAAGGTTACAAATCCCAGGACCTTATATTTAAAAATTTTGAAATCTTCTTTCAAGGTTACTTTGGCATGCTTATGAAATTCTTATCTGGTACAGCTAAAATAAGTTTGCCAATCTTCATACAGCATGAGTGTGCCTTCCCTCTGTTTAGAAATTTCTTGGCCACTATAGCGCCCTCTGCACAGAGCGTTCAGGACTAAATCCAAAGACATAAGGCAAGCCACAACATCAAAACAACACTCAAAGTGCTTGCTGATTGTTAGTCTGGCCTCCTACGCTTCAGAGCCCAACAAGAGTCAAGTTGCCCTTTTTTCACCATTGTTCTGCTATTGTTATGTATCTGAACACACACACATACACACACACAAAGAAAGAAAGGTCATAAAAAGGAAACAAATGCCCCTTGCCTACATGGAGGTATGTCAAAAGTCAAAAGTCAGGGATATGTTTCCGTATGGGCCAAGCTTTAAAAAACTGAAAATTTCTATAAATCATGGGTTGATTCAAAGCAACGAGAACCTCTCATCTTTGTTTTTCTTTTTTTCTTTTTTTTTCTTTTCAGTTAAGGATGTGTCAGAAGTTGATTCTTCCCCTGTGAAACAAACTCCTGTTTTTCCACTTCATTCTTTGAGCTAAAGAATGTCTTTTGAATTTCTCTTAAATAGATTGTAAGAGGTGAAGAAGGACGCTACCACCTGTTTAATAGTATTGTTTTTGTTTCAGAAGTTTCCATTGCTCTTATGATTCCTCAGGTGACAGTTTTCCTAATGTGTAAAAAAAAGAGGGGGGGTTTCCTTACTGTGGACCTTGACATTCAGAGCATGGGAAGTTAGGAAGGCCACAGAGATGAGAGGTTTTTAAAAAACAAAAAAACAAAAAACAAGACTAGCATTGTCTTCAACACATTGGAGTGACTCTGATAAATATACAATGGCCTTCTTCAAATTCTACTGTTACATATTTGTACGTCAATGTCCAATGCAAATACACAACTAGTCACAACATTTTTTGTGATGAAATCACCAGACACATGTCAAGATTTGTCCTCTTCTCCTGGATCCCCCACCCCAAGTTTTAAACTAAGCAAGTGTAACATAGAGAAGAAACCAGTAGTTTTGTTTCTGATCAGAAACAAAACATTCTTCTTCTTCCACGTCTAGATCAAACTTTAAACTGCCAGAATGAAGCCTCCTTCTTGGCTTTGTCCTTGGCCAAAAATAAGTCATTATTGGTACAGTATAGGTTTCTCGTAGTAGCCAACATAATAGCAGATGAGCTGGGATCTGTGTCTCTCCACATTCACATAGCTTGTCATTATCCACTAAGAGCTTTCACCTGAGCATATTGTTTTTACATTTAGCCACTCCAATCCTCAGCCTATTCAGGATCCTCCAATAGTATAAGGGAGGTTGGATCCTTCAGCCATATCCTCCTTTAATGTTATTCCTTGCTCGATGGTTTCCTTCCTGCATCTTTTAATTCAATTTTGTTCTTGTGTATCCTCAACAATGTTCATTCTTGCCATAAAGCTTTTCCTAGATCTGAGTCGATCGGCTTGGGACATATGCAGGTAGCCAATGAATTACACATTGTAAGTAGGCAAAGCTGTACACTAAATAAAGAGACTCCTGGTAGCTATTTCAAGTATCTGTTGAATAACACTTGACTGCATGACTTCCCTTGTCATTCTTGCTACTTCATTCAGCTTCTTAAGATTCCAAACCAGTTTCCACCATCAACACCTGCTTCTTGTTTCCTGCTTGCTCATCGGTAGTTATGACTGAAATAATATACATTGAGAAAACACAGATTATTTGCTTGGGTTTTTTTCCCCCCAGGAACCACCAAAGAGACCAAGTTGGAAGGAAGCATATGGTCTAGCCAGATGTCAATGAAGTGTTTTCTTGGAAAGTCAATCACACCATAAAGAGGAGTTGGAGAACTTGGCTTTGATTCTAATTGGTTGGAATTTCCTCCAAAATTCCATTACTCTGGTATCTTAGAGGTGGGGGTAAGAAAGGCACTAAAATCTATCGCTCATATATAGTCAAAAAGGCAAAATTCTTTAAAGGCTGGCAGTTATCAGTGTGAAGCAGGGGACTGTGGAAACACAACCTTCCTTGTTTAGTCTCAGCAAATATGTAGTTAGAAAACACCAGTATTCTGTTTTGGAACTTGTTGTAAGCAAATAAGAATGTGGGGAAAGACTGCTGATGGCCTAAGATTTCTTCCTATGGTAGCAAATATTCTACTCCAGTTCCTGTTCAGGCCACTCTGTTGCTCAAATCAAGAATCTCTTGGGGGGGAATTGTAATTTAATTTATTTCTTATAGATCTTAGAGGGTTTTTTTAAAATCTAAAATATTAGCAAAGGGCAACCAAATATGTTTTCAGCAGTGTAGCACATTCTGGGTTTATAGAAGACTATTTAGGTACCTCTTTTTAAAAAAATTCTAATCTTTTTAATCTAGTTTATCCCTGTTCTCTATTTTCTTCTGGTTTCTCTGTTGTTCCTCTCAATCGTTTCCCTTGATTGATCAGAAGATACCATACTATACTGTGTTGGTAGAAAGCATTCATCAGCAGAATAAGGGTGAATGATTTTCCAGTGACCTTCAAAAGTGGTTCACCATACAAAGGTTGTAATCCATTGTCCCTTCCATTTAGAGAAAGGCTTTGGACCCAGGACAGTCCTTTGTTAATTGAAGAAAAAGGCAGTCTTGACTGTTTCTCCCTCCCTCCTGCAATTATCTGCTTCCCACCTATCCACTCTGAAGTCAGTTCCCAGGAATTCTTCCAAAGCAAGATGAGAGACGATACATGGAACCATGGGAAGAAATCAATGCAAAATTTCTCCCTGATACTTCCTTGGTATAACATTTTTATCCTATTTTGCCTGGTGGTTTTCTACAGTTTAAGTACAGGTAGTCCTTGACTTATAACCATTCATTTAGTGATAGTTCAAAGTTCAACACTTGGCAACTGGCATGTATTTATGATGGTTGCAGTGTCCCAGGATCATGTGATCACCTTTTGCCACCTTCTGACAAGCAAAGTCAATGGGGAAGCCAGATTCACTGAACAGCTGTAGCAAGAAAGGTCATAAAATGGAGCAAAATTCATTTAACCACTGTCTTAGCAGTGAAAATGTTGGCCTCAATTGCAGTCATAAATTGAGGACAATCCGCACTGATAAGTCAATTATGAAAGTTGAGAATGTTCAATATTTCAAGAATGGACTATCATTAAAAGATTAGAAGCATTAATAATACTGATGATTAATAATTAATGAAAATGTTTAAATATATTTATACATTGCATTCACTGTTTTTCTTAACATAACCAGAACTGATTGTTCATAACCTGGAATTACTACCTAATTATAAAAGTACTGTTACGTTCCATTCCATTGACTAATAAGAGAGTAATTGCAATAGTTATGCCAGACCATTGCTCAGAAGAAGGAAAAATAATACTCTGAACTCTATTTCCTTAAAATTTCTCTCATCTTCTGGACTTCATACAACATGGATGTCCTTTCCATTCATCTTTACCCCTAAAGCTGCAAAGGTCTTCACACATCCCTAAAATAAAGCATCTTCAAAAAACTCAGAGAGAAACAAACTTGGGAGTCTGAAGCACAACAATGGAAAATCAGCAAAATTCTTGTTGGACAGGGATAAAATGCTTTGAAGGAAACATCCTCACTGGACAGGAAAGCCCTGGATTCTTTGCATGACAGGGTTAATGTGTCACTGTCTGAGATCAAGCTTACTGCTAAGGAAAGAGAAAATAGTTGGCCCAAGTGATTAGCAAATGAATTCAATTGCTGGCTGGTCCTTGTAAGCAGTGGTTTCAGGCCAATAACACTCAAGTCTGCCCCAAAAGTAATAACTTAGGAGTTCCTTAGAGCAGGGGTCCCCCGCGGCATGCCAGCAACCAGTCTGCACAAACAAGCAAAGCCCCATCCGCAGGATGCAGGCAGCACACAAAACCATGCCCTCTCCAATCTACGGAAAAACCTCTCCCCACAGAACCGGTTCCTGGTGCCCAAAAGGTTGGGGACCTCTGCCTTAGAGTTAAGGCCAGGCTTTACAAAAAATCTCATCTGTGTTCTGTTCTATCCTTTGTCATTCAATTTGGAAGAAAGAGTGATGTTTTCAGTAGCAATCTAATGGGTGGAATTCTTACACTTTCTCAGTAACAAATGGGACAAATGCCTGTTTACTATTTTATTTTTAATATCTACTTTGGCAATTTTGAATGGATCCTGGCTGGTTTTGTCAATTGCCTTCTCTTCATCATATAATTTTTTAAATTTCTTCTATTGTAAAGTTTTACTTTGGATGTAGTAAAGTTTACAGTTCAAGGGGATATTCTTCTTTTTAAATTATTGTTTTTCTTTCCACAATCTTCCCTCATTCTTCAATTTGTTTATTATTTAAAGCAGTGACTCCCTTGAACAACACCTAATTCCGGTTCCTGGGTCTTGATTTCTTTGCAATCTCATGCAAATAGCTAACTACTACCTTCTTTCAAGATACTTCTGTCCTTAAACAAAGTGACATTTTTTTAAATTAATTAAAAAAAAATGTTAGCAGGAAGTTAGGCAGGATGAACTGCAAGAATTACGCTGGGAGAGGGGATTTTGGCAAGGCACATAGCTTTATTAGCATGCTAATCAGACCTTGGGGGGGGATGTAGAGATAGACATAGCTGAAATTCTTGTTGCATTACAAGGTGCCTAGAAATAGCTTGATGAGTCACTGGCCATAATCAGTTTGCTGAAGTAATTTGAAAGATATGCTGCAACCAGCAAATGGGTCTCCTCTCACATTTTCTTCTTCTATTCTTAACTCCACATTTTATTTTTAGCCAATAGAGAATTTGCATGAGTCATTCCTGTCTATCCTCTTCTGTTTCATCATTGATTTGTGGTTTTTAAAATCCTCTTCAAAAAATAATCCTCCAAACGAAAATACTTACTTAAAACTGTTTTGGAATGTGCGTTTTGTAAATAGGTGAAGCATTTTAAAATCAGAAGTCTATAGGCAATTGTGAAAATATATGACTTACAATAAACATTTTGTGCATCACTAGATTCAGAGGTGTGAAATCTGAAATGTAGCTTCTTCAGCTTGTCCATCACTTATAACCATCCTGGAATGGGAGGTTTTACTCACAATTGCTCATACCTTAAATCACCTTTCGGCTGCACTACTGCAATGCATTCTACATGGTGCTGCTCTTGAAGAGCATTCAATTGGTCTAGAATACAATGGCTCAATAGTAAGCCTCTTCCACTGAGCGCTGCAATTGCAATTCCAGATGATGGTTGTCACATTCAAAGCCCTTCATGGATTTTGCATGCAAGACCTGGATCTCTATGGAACCGTCTTCTCCCTATATAATCTGCCTGCCCAATGATAGCAAGTCCCTTCTCTCATGGACTGCCATCTGTAAGACCTGGGGAAGCACCTCTCCTCTGCAGTAGCTTATTCCTAGACATCTGAACTGTCTCTTCCTTCCTGGCTTTTTGAAAGTCCATAAAAGGACCAACCTTAACCCATTAGGAACTACTGCCTCCTCTAATGAGGAATGGTATTTGAATTTTGGGCAATAGATTGTCATGTTCCTGGCTTTTACATTCCCATCCCACCAATGAACTGGTGAATTATTATTATTATAATTATGATTGTAGCTTGTCTTGGTTATTTTTAATAGCAATAATGCTTAGCCTTATATTTGCTTCATAGTGCTTTACAGCACTCTCTGAGCAGTTTATAATGTCGGCATGTTGCCCCCAACAATCTGAGTCCTCATTTTACTGACCTCGGAAGGATGGAAGGCTGAGTCAATCTTGAGCACCATCAGAATTGAACTCCAAGTGGTGGGCAGAGTCAGCCTGCAATACTGCATTCTAACCACTGTGCCACCATGGCTCTTTAATCCTAATTTATAGCAGCATTTAACTTCACCGATTCCATGTCTTCAAGCTATTAGGATAAAAGAAACTTCTTTTTGAGGCATGACTCAACGGGTTCATACAATCTGGGAAGAAGAAATTTATACCTGATTTGAAGCATTGGATTGTTAATTGACACAGATTGAATTAGTCTTTTTGGGTCAAAAGAGCATGAAAGAAGCATAGGGCAATATGGCCAAACTTGGGAGACTTATATGTCATGCATAAATGCAGTGTAATATATTTTATTATACATTCAGTGCTTTATTATATTAAAATAATTCACAGGCATTTTTAACAATGTTACATAACTTCAGAATCAGTAATCATGATAATATGGACATTTTATTTTAAGAACAATGATGTCTGGTCAAACTGCAGGTTCAACTGTTTCTACCCATTATTTTAAAGAAACCATAGAAAGTTCTGTTAAATTGCTTAAAATATGTTTTCATGCCTGAGTTAACAAAAAATGTAATCCACATGTTAATATGACACCACAGGAGTGTAATCCTACACTCAAAAATAAATTTCTATAGTTTTCTTTCTTCTTTTTTCTGTCATAAGTAGATTTTGAAGTCCCTCAAACAGAACAATCTACAAATAATTCATCGTAAGCACAAATCACATGTGAATGATCAACCATCCAAACAACAGAAAATCCATTATTTAGTTTGCTTTGAATACATAGCTGCTTTGGGGCAGAAAGAATTCAAAACAATAACTTTGATCTATAATATTATTTCTCTTTTTGTATAAATCTGTGTAATTTCTATGTCTCAATAGAAGGAAATGAATCTGAGCAATTATCAATTATGTACTTCCTGAAAGTTTGCAAGAACTCAGAAGCCATATACTCAAAAGCATAAATTATCAGAGGTTGTTTTTAAATTTTTATCTAATAGAGAAGATTATGCAACAAGCACGGACACACCCCAATCACTTCTGAGAGTTTAAATCACATAACAAAGTAGAAGTTAGTCAAAATAGACTTGCATATATGCATAATTGAACTGGATTTGTCCATTGCTAGCAGATGACATTTCCTTGCTGTTAGAAATCATTGAGTCATGACTTGATGTTAACCATCCAAACTGAACTAATCAAAGTCCAATATTTTAATGTTTCTTCACCCTAAAATCACCTAAGATGCATCCACTGTTGGAGAATACTTCATGAATGCTCTACCTGCCCATTGCAACTGGGAAGCCATAATAACAAAATGAATTCTTTCACAGAGAAAGCTAGATGTTTGATGGTTAGAAAAAAAAAAAAAACCTCCCCTGATAATAGTAATAATGCAATAAGGCAGTGGCCCCCAACTTTTTGGGCATCAGGGATCGGTTCTGTGAAGAGAGGTTTTTCCACGGACTGGAGGGGATGTGGTTTCATGTGCTGCCTGTATCCCACAGATGGCCGGGTGCCAGTCCACAGACTGGGGGTTGAGAACCCCTGCAATAAAGCACCAATACACCAATATAAAAACATAAAGAGTGGGAAGACGGTGAATAAAACAGTCAGCCAGAAATGGTTTGTCTGCAAATATAGCAGATCAAAAACTCTTCCTTCCACTCATTAAATAAAGTTTTCCTAAAATATACAGCTTTAATCTCCAGTTGATTGAAAAAGTGTAATCTTATCTTCAACGCTGGTTTAGTTTGTGTATATGCACAAGTGTGGGGATCAATAGTGTTTTACTTCTCAAGAAATGCCTTTCCCCCAATCTTTGATAATTACTGCTTAATCACCTTGAACCAAACAAATCAGTACTTATAATCTCTACTATCTTTCCATGACTCATAGCTCCATGCTCCAAATATCCATTGCAGATCTGGTTGGCTGAATTTGTCAAGTGTAATTTTATTGTCCTCCATTCCTAGTACTTATCAACTGTAGGGTTCTGTTATTCACCAGTTGGTTGACTGGAATTAGCAAACTAAGTATCCCTGATAAGCCTGATCAAATAAGTTTGTTGTAGTCAACAAGGTGCTGGCCAGGTAACCAGTAGACTGGGTTCTAGTCATGCCTTGGGCATGAAAGCTGGCTGGGTAACTGTGGGCCAATCAGTAGGAGATTGTGAATTCTAGTCCCATCTTAGGCTGCAGATCTTTGGGCAAGTTGCCCATTCTCAGCATAACCCACCTCACAGAAAACAGAAAGAAGAACGAGCATTAGATACATTTGCCACCTTGAGTTACCTATAAATTAATAAATGAGGGATAAACATAAAATAAATAAATAAAATAAGTTGGAGGAACATGTGCTGCTCTCTCTGACATCTTTTACAGTAGAGCATTCCATTCAATGAATCAGTATAGAAATGTCAGGGAAACCAGAAACAGTCACAGGCAGATTTGTATGCAATGAGTACCAGTGGAACTTCCTATTTAAAACCTGGTTAGGTGAACTAATGCCCTGCTTACTTCTATGAAATCATGTTGTGGATATCGTTAAGCCAGTACTGTTTGCACTCAGATGAGGATTGACCCAGGTGTTCAGACCATCTGGTTTTCTGCAGAAAAAAATTAAGAAAATCTCAAACATTAGTGGGGGGAAAACGTTTTGAGCAGAAATTTCTGATTTTCTGGGTTTTTGTTTGTTTGTTTTGGATGATAAAAGATTGTGCAGAAAAGATTATTGGAAGTTCACTGCCTTCTATCCAGGACATGGCATATTCGAAGCAGAACAACTAGATTCTGTAATAGCTTTGTACCATATACAGTACTATCAACCTTGTTAACTTTCTAGACTCTTTCTTCCTCTATATCAGTGATGGTGAACCTTTTAGAGACCGAGTGCCCAAACTGCAACCCAAAACCCACTTATTTATCGCAAAGTGCCAGGGCTGCATCAGTATTGTGGTGCCCTCAGGGGGGTGGGGGGGCATGGTCCACTGGGTGGGCATGGCTGCAGTGGTCACGGCAGACTGGGTGAGCGTGGCATCCCCGGGGGGGGCAACGGCGCTTGCTCGCTCACTTCCTGCCCTGTCACTTCCAAACGCCACATGCTCACTACTGTGGCGAACTCTGCTGGGGCAACGGCGTGCGTCCCCACAGAGAGGGCTCTGAGTGCCACCTCTGACATGCGTGCCATAGGTTCACCACCACTGCTGTATATATTCTAAATGGACTGTGACATATGTGTGTGTGTATAGTATATGCATATGTATATGTATGTATATGTGTATATGCATGTGTATGTATCAATATGGGTATATGGGGGTGTATATATACCCCCCCATCTTTTGAGAGCAGGCATCAGAATTTCATTTTTTAATGTGTGCCAGTGTGTTCGCAGAAAAAAGTGACAATAAAGGTTATCTTATCTTTATTTTCCATTCCTTGGATGACCAGAATCCTGACTGTATTAATATGCTCTTCCTGCTCTTCTTTTCTATTCCTTTCCTTTATCTCCCTGGAATACCATTTCATGTTATTATGTCCCTGGGATACAATTTCAGTTTGTTTGTTTTTTTAAATCACTCTGTGATGCTGTTTCATGAGTAATAAACACAGGTTTATTATTCAACATTTTATTTGCTCTCACTTTCCCACCATCCCATCAGGCCTGAGTCAAGGAATAAAGAGAGCAGAGAACAAAGTAGTAGATCTACCCAGATCATAACTGAGTTCTCTGTCTAGAAGCAAGCACTTCTCCTGGATTTCTGCAGGAGAAGCTAGGGACAGTACCTGGGGAATTTTGATAAGTATAAAGTGTGCTAAAATGAACCTTGGCACCTTTCTGTAATAGCAGTTTAAGGAGAAGAGATCAGTTGCAATCCTGTTCAAGCATTAGCCTTCTACGTATTATAAGTATATGCATAACTATTGTGTGCTGCAGTCCAGACTTGGAGAGAATATGATTTAGCGTGCACATGGGAACCATGTCACACCAATCAAAAAACACTTTACAGCTGCATCTTTGTCTGTCTCAGCCTTCCCAGATTGACTAGAAAGGAAAAGATAACCAGATGAGTTAATTCTACTTTATTGTAACACTATATTAACAGAATCTTGTCTGAAAATATAAATCCCCCGCTATCTGT
Organism: Protobothrops mucrosquamatus; assembly: GCF_001527695.2. Lineage (NCBI taxonomy): Eukaryota > Metazoa > Chordata > Lepidosauria > Squamata > Viperidae > Protobothrops > Protobothrops mucrosquamatus. The sequence goes on from NW_015387663.1 coordinate 155,549, forward strand.
TTTACAGCCTGAGAATTTAGGGAAGTTCCTTTCTGAGTGTAGAAGATGATCAGGCAGAATCTATGGGTGGGGTCAAATGGATCATCAGTCTGGAGTCCCTACACCCTGAAGTGACATAAGTCCAGCCCCCTCTTGAAATCCGTTGAGTCTTATATGGCACCAATGCGCACTGTTAGTAGATCAGATTCTTGTGTATAGGTTGCATGGAATAAACATGCAAAGCTTTTGAACTCTATCCTGGTTTCTTGAGCCTGACACTGAGTCTCTTTCTCTGCCCATTATGTAGCTGCAGGCTATGCCTTCTCTTATCTGGTCATTCCCCAAACAGCATCTTTCTTTGGCCTCCTCCTTTCCCATGGTCATTCCGACACACCATTACATTCTGGGCTCACATCACTACCACTGTACAATCCCAAGAAAAGATTTGGAACCACTGCTGTGTAAAAGTAGGGTCAATTGTCTTATGGAAAAAGTGATTGCTAAGATTTGAATATTGACTTCTTAGCAGGGATGCATCACATTTTTATCAGGTCTGGAAAGATTACCTGTGCTATTAATAATAGCTCTTCTATTGATAAATTGAATGTTATAGCAAAGCTATGATTGAAAGTTAACATGTCATTGTTCTTTCTTATCTCATATTCTTGTTTCTTCTTGCCTTACAGAATATTAAACATGGGGAAATGGGGGGGGGGGAATATCTGGATCACTGTCCAAAATTTTGCCACCTTGAGCAATAAGATCTAAGAAAATGCTATACCAAAAAATCTATCTTGTATTTTTCCAGAAGTATTTTTCCCCGATGAAAAAAGCTTTGGCTTTTTTAAAGTTATTCTTGGGGGCTTTCACTCAATCAAATTTGTTTCTTTGTTTTAATTACTGTAGGATTTAGAAGACATTACTCAAAGTGATTTTTTCATGTGTGTGTTTCAGCTCTCTCTATGATTCTGAAGCTACCCAAGCTGTTCCCATTTCTCACTCTGTCCAAGCCCTATGTCCCTCCCTTAGGACTAAATTGGGTGTGGGGAGCCACAGGAGTTGCAGCCTATTAGAGATTGTGCAATGAAGGGGAAGTTATTTCCATACTTGGCCCTTTGATCTCTATAAAAATGTAAGTGCAGACAGAATTCTACCCGTAAGAAATGCACCAAAATTATTTTATTTAGAATAGCTGATAAAGTGCATTCTCATTCATGAAACTGAAGGAGAATTAAAGGCAGAATAAATTTTCTGCATATTTCTTGTCAGTTGCAAGTAGAATTGCATGGTCCAATTACATTGATCTCAGTGGCATTGCCTCCCATAGAGTAACAGCAGTTTCCTTCTGTCATACATTGGTACTTACGGCTTACATTTTGCACCAGTTGAATGAAATAGAACTATTAGAAGCCACAAGTCAAATATCATGAATTGTACGCCTTGCAAAAACTCCTCAAATATTCCAATATAGTCAGCTTTAAGCTCTTCTATGAGAAGTTCCTGTTCTCTAGGCATTTCTTCTTTTCCTTGCTATTTAGACACACACCACTTACTGGGGGATTGGCTGTGCCCCTGTTAGGAAAAGGACTTTAGGATTCCAGCTACTTTGTCACTCTTTTACCCGAAAAGAATAAAAGTTAAGGGGGTCAAGCCACAGCAGCCACAAAGGAAAGTAGAATTGCCCTTTTTCTCCTCTTTTATTATTCCTACGATTGCAGTTTCCTTACTGGAGCCTCATTCATGCATTGCTCTGCCAGTCTTCCATTTTCTCCCCACAGGATTTATGAGCTGCTCAAAAGTCCACTGTAATAAATTACACAAAACAGAAGCCAAAAGCCGTCCCCTGATCTGGCTCCAGCCATTCCCAAGTAATGTACAAATAATGAGCCTTCTATCTAACGTAAGCAAAAAGAAGTTTATGGTACAGTTCATTGTGGTTACTTGCACAATAACCTTTAAACGTTTGTAAGGGTGGCTTTTACAACTTAAAAGAATCTGGAGTTCTGTGCCAACTGGGTGTATTTTAACTCTGTTCTTGCTCTTCAAAGGTTTTTCCCCCTATGTTCCTCAAATAATTTGCCTGATGAATTTTAAGTGGTTGTCTTTATTCTCCACTTAACTTAGTTAAGTCTGCTTTACTTTTCTCCATCTTTTTCTGGAATAATGTTGAACCTCTTTTAGAGAAGAAAATGGGTTTACACAGCAGCATCTCACTTCAGATCTTAAACTGAGTTCAACCATGGCCTCTTCTCTTAAGAATGACTAGGAAAATACATTTGTATCTTCTGGGTGGGAGTTTTTGAACCTTGTTTATGGCACCCATTGCTATCAATTATTATTTGAAGACTTGCATGGTACTTATAACAATACTTTCAGTCTATAAAACATTGGAAGTTTAAACAGCACATGCATTGTCTGTAAATTTAAGTCTTTTCTCTATTGTCTTTAAAATAATGTTTCTTAGCAGCATTTCAAAAACTTAAGGAAGGTCTCCATATAACCAGAACAGACTAGTTTCTTTTCTCCCTTAATAGTATTTTCCTTCTAAATGTTTAATCTTTCTCATAATGGAGAAAAGAAGCTTATTAGCATAATAACATTGGCCACAACCTATTTAGAATGTTTCTGTGTGTTCCTGCAATGTTTAAAGTGGTCATCATACAAAGCTTGTTCTGGAACAGCCCATTGTCTTTTATTTTTTTCCTGTCTAAGAACTTCTAGCATCAAGCTGAGTTGGAGGAGCCAATGAAGGTCTTGAGGGTGCTTCTTGAAGTAACTACCATCTGAGCGGTCCTTGGTGCTCTCTGAGCTTGCTTGTTTTCTTGCAGATGTTTCATTATCCAAAGCACTGATGATGTTACCTAGTTTGGGCAATGAAACATCTGCAAGAAAATAAACAAGCTCAGAGTGCACCAGGGACCTCTCATTACAATCCTGAGCTGCAAATATTCTCCTTTATTGGTAACTACCCTCTATAACTGCCATTTGAAGTCCAGGAACTGTCAGTGTAAGTTAATTGATCTTAGCAGTTTGAAAGGAGTTGCAAACAAGTGGACCTGCCCAACATTGCTTCATAAGACTGCCCTCTTTCTGTGTCAGGGAAGTAGCTATGTAAATTGATTCTGTTTTAATCTAACAAGGCAATTCTTCAATGTTTATTATTGCTAAGTCCAGAATTGAAATCAGATAGGGTCATAACACTCCTGAGCCATTGCTTTGATCAGGCTGTCTTTTCCCTACTGGAATGCAGAACATTCCAAGAATTAAGCGCCTGGCCAAAAATCAGAAATAGCCAGATTTTTTCTCTATGATCTTGGGTTCTTTACTTTTTCCCTGTAGCAAATTTATGGTCACCATTTAATAATATTAACTTTGATTATCTCAATTTAGTAATGGAGAGCAAAGTAAATGCAGAAGATGGCAGGACTGATGTACTATTTCCCTCCCCTCTATTGGTTTCATGGGAAATGCAATTTATTTTTCCTGAGCTGCTCAGAATCAAGAAAGGAGAGAAGAATAATATGGAATAATTAAATTTGCTATGGACTGTTTTTCATATTGATGCTTTAAAAAAGTTCAACTCTCCATTTACCTTTCCAATTTAACTTAATTAAGAGTTTAAGAAGCACAGAGGTTCAGAGGTCCCTATTCTTTGAAAAGTTTCACTGGCGACTGAATGCTCTTTTCACAATACCTGAACTTTTGTGACAATTCTCTGCAGTTTACTCTGTAACCAGCCCTCCTTACATTTCCTACTTAGCTCTGAGAAAAACAATAATTGTAATTGCAAAACCACAAACAAGTAAGAATCTTTTTTTTCTTTCTCTTTTTTGATTGAAAGTGAAAGCTTTTCAAATTATTATGTTTGCCATCTTAGTGAGAGTGGACTTTTCTCTTTGCAAACGTCTTAGATGTGAAATCTAATCTGTTTTGATAAAGATACAAAATCATTGTATTTCTTAATTATCTTCCTTTAATAAAGTTTATGGTTCACTTTCTATCAACAAATCAAGTACTTTCTGTTTTTGTGTCTATATAATAGAATTACTTCTTTGCATTAAGTTTGACTTCATGGACACACTTGTGTATTTTTCTTGGCAAAGATACAGGTAATAATACTTAATGGCTATCATGTTTTTGCCTTCTTCCATATTCTTATAGACTAGATAAACCAACAGAAGAGAATATGGAGTTCAGGGTTGAACTGTGGAGTCCTTGGTGCTCTCTATACTTAGTTGTTTGCTCTAGACTAGATAAAATAGAACATCTCACTTCACCATGAACAACAAAACTGTGGGCTGTTCAATGATTTTGAAGAGATAGTTTCTTCAGAACCAGAAGCTCAGATCTGATCTTCATATTTATCAGCAAGCTGTTGTGTTTGATTCTCCCTCATTCTTCCAGAATCTCCTAATTTCACAGGATTATTACATGTACTCCCAGGTTATGGACCATGTCACACACACACACACACACACACACACACACACCTGCTCAACAGCCATATTCAAATCTCTTTCAACTGAATACTGAGGCACAACCTGTTTTTGGGAAAACAGTGAATTTTGGAAAACAGTGAATTTAAAGTAACAACAAAACTTTACTGGTTAATCTATATTTGCGCTTTTTCACATGCATGTACATACTCCTCCACTCTTACCCACATCCTTCTCAACTAGGCTGTCAGGCTTTAGCCAGAGTGACAGAGGCCACCAAATCTGGATCCAAGGATGACTTAAAGTATGGGCATGCTTCAGGAGCCTTTTATCTCTCTCTGTTCATTCACAAAACTGACAACTACTCCTGCCTTGCTGATTGTCAAGTCTGGTAGCTGTTGATGGGGTCTGGGAGGGGTTTCCATGTGCTCAGGCTCAACTTCTTTTGTTTGGTTCAAGTGAAATTTTCCCTTTGTTTTCTTAATGAGCTGATTCTTTCTAATCTATCTCCCAAAGAAATGTCTATGGAGATTATCAATCATCCAGGTCACGATAGTCCCAAAGGTGCTGTTCAGAAGGCAACTGGACTTTCTTGAGTTTCTCCTTGAAAATGTTTCGCTTCTCATCCAAGAAGCTTTCTCAGCTCTTCAGTTCCATTCAGTTCTTCAGCTGAACTGAAGAAGTGTCATGGATGAGAAGCAAAACGTTTTCAAGGAGAAAAACAAAGTCTGTTGCCTTTTGAACAGCACCTTTGGGATTCCCAAAAGAATCTTTTAGACAAAATGTCTGGGTTTTTTTTTATTTCCGTACCTTACATACCTGCTTCTTATTTAGGTAAGGCAGCTTCAGCCTAGTTTCATAGTGTAAGTCCAAGGAGCACTCTTCCAGATGCTTCCCAGCCCACAACTACCCTCCTTAGTTTCCCAGATGTTTTGCTCTGGGGAATCTGGCTGATTGTGAATGCTTTTCATTCACATGCTTTCAGAAATCAGTTATTGCCAGTGTGCATAAAATATTGGATGAAGAATAAGAATGCACCTCATTTTGCCTGGTGACCAACAGACATGGCAGAGAAACACTAATATAAATTTTCCTGTTCATTGATCCTTAATGGCTGGGTTTATAAGTCACAAAGTAGCTTGTTTGGTTTTGGCTTAGTATGTTTTGTGAAGACAGCTAATTGTGGCTTATTCAAGGAAGCATGTTTAAGCAAGTGATCACTTAGTATCTGTGCTAATGTGCAAAATAGTCGACTAGAACATCATTCTATTTCTAGATAACAAATATTAATTTAAAAATAAGAGGCAGAAAAAATAGAATGGGGAAGAAGGAAGCCTTCTCAAACTAAACAGAAATGGCTAAGAACTTAAAATGGTTGAAATTCAGTTATGGATAAGTGAACAAACCTTCTTTTGACTTCATGTTTTCATGAATAGCAACCAAAACCTGTTCTTTGTGCTTTTTTATTTGCCTTTCTGATCATTGGACAAAAATAATTTACTTTGATGTGAAGAAAAGACCCTTTCAATTTTTTTTTCATTTTAATGCTTTTATTTTTTTTAGTTTCACAATACTTGTTACAGAAGAGGACCTAGTGTATTAATTACAAACACCCACATAGACCCATGCCATTGTCCTGGATTTTTTTTGCTTTCTAACTTTGTATGGCATATTATGTATTTACTATTTGTCTTGGTGCCTTAACATTCACTGCTCTCAGTTGAGATGACTTGATCTCAATGCTTCAAATTCTTCATGTCTTTTTATGTCTTCTTTTGTGTTATGGACATACTGTACACCAACGTAAGGAAGAAAATATGCAGGTTTAGTGCATTTGTATCTGTATATAATGTTATATGGTATTTAACCAGCATATCCTCTAGATCAGACCCAAAAAGAACTCAGGGCCAGACACAAAATCTTCCTGCACACCAACATTGTGCAGTTTTACACTATTTTGTCAATGCTTATCTTCCAAACATAAAGTGAAGGAGCAATAATTGTATATTTGGTTGTTGAGGCACTGATTAAATGGTTAGCTAAAAGGACTAAAATGGTTGATGAAGCAGATGGGCCAGTCTTGAATTTAATTGAATCAAATACGTACAGTGTAAAATCAGATTGTTTGCTTCTTATTTCACCTTCATTGTGATAAACTCAATGTTTGGTATCAACATTAAAATTCTATGCCAATAATTACAGTGTTTACTTTGGCTACCTCATGGAAATGCTCACACAGACACACATGCCTTGATTTTCTAAAATGTGATAGTCATCTAAGTTTGAGAAAGGCAGGAGAGTGCTTTGATAAGAAATAAATAATTCTGGTTTGTAAACAACATCAACAGAGAGCAAATGGGACTTTCCCACCCTGAATCAATTAAAACTAGGAAGTGAAACTGGAATGCTCTAGACTTTCTACCATCTGATTGTTGTTTTTTACATGTTTGTAAATAAAGGAATTACAAAACACACTGATTTCAAGCTCTTTGATCCCAAGGAAAGGAAACCTAATAATCCAGCAAGAACCTCTCAGTTTCAACAGAAACTTCCAAGTCCCATCAAGGGATTGGACCAGAATCATAGTTAAAGCAAAGCCAAGAATTTCCAGAGGTGAATCCACAGGTTCCAGAGACCCAATAAGGTACTCCAGGCTAAAATGATCCGGAGACATTTTTGCCTTTTCCCATGTAAACATTTATCTTGAATAGATCCTTAATATTATTGGCAGCCAAATTACTATTACAAGACTATGTTCACTTGACATGTTTAAACAACACAATTATAAAGCTAGTTTTAAATTACCGGTAAATTAAATTAAAGTTAGTTTTAATTCCAATTAATTGAGAGGGGATCAAATATAAATCAATGTATTTGGTTATAGTTCAGAAATGGCTTGTAAGTAGATTTGCTTTTAAGGTATGAAGCTAATCAAGGAGAGAAGCAATCTTAATCAAGGAAAGAAGCAACCTAGAACTAAGAAGGAATTTTCTGACAGTTAGAATAGTTAACCAGTGGAACAACTTGCCTCCAGAAGTTGTGAATGCTCCAGCACTGGAAGTTTTTAAGAAGAGACTGGACAACCATTTGTCTGAAATGGTATAGGGTTTCCTGCCTGAGAAGAGAGTTGGACTAGAAGACCTCCAAGGTCCCTTCCAACTCTGTTATTCTATTCTATTCTATTCTATTCTATTCTATTCTATTCTATTCTATTCTATTCTATTCTATTCTATTCTACTCTATTCTATTCCATTCCATTCCATTCCATTCCATTCCACTCCACTCCACTCCACTCCACTCCAATCCATTCCATTCCATTCCATTCTATTCTATTCTATTCTATTCTATTCTATATTGATCAAAGTGTTCCCCCATAATATTGTTAACCATTGTTCTACAGAAGGGAATCAGACAGCTTTTCCAATAAGGAAACATATAATACTTTTGCAACAGTTATCATATAGAAACTTAGTTCAGTATCTTTTAAAGGAATATATGCTTTCATATCCCTTTTTAAAGATATGTCATTTTTGTCTCTTTGGAAATTACATTTTGCAACTTGAACAAATTATTAACTTTACAGTGAACAAATGCCTTGCAATTTTTCTTTTTATAAAAGTAGGCTTTTAATAACTGGATGAGTGGAAGAAATCATGCATTATTCCTATATTTGTCATATACACTCTGTACATTGCATATTACTGCATGATCTTTTTAAAATTATTTCTGTTTGTATCAATCTCTAGATATTTTTGCAAACCATCTAGAAGTCCTACCCCTTTCATAGCAGTAAATGGGCCAGAAGGAAATTTCTGCTTCTTCATGTTTCAATGTCTAAAAGAGATCACATAATTTTGCTGGATATCAAGGAAACCAGCAGTGAGTGGCAGCAGTCAAAAAAGCTAATACAACCCTTAGCTGTATAAACAGAGGCATAGAATCAAAATCACATGAAGTATTAGTACCACTTTATAAAACCTGAGTAAAACCACACATGGAATACTGTATCCAGATTTGGTCACCACAGTACAAAAAAGATGTAAAGACTTTGGAAAAATGCAGAGAAGAGCAACTAGGTTGATTAAAGGCCTGGAGACTAAATCATATAAAGAACAGTTGAGGAACTGGGTGTGGCTAGTCTAGAGAAAAGAAGGACTAGAGGAGACATGAGTTCAGTATTCCAGTATTTGTGGGGTTGCCACAAAGAAGAGGGAGTCAAGCTATTCTCCAAGGCACCTGAAAGCAGGACAAGAAGCAACGGATGGAAACTAATCAAGAAAAGAACTAAGGTGAAATTTCCTGACAATGAGAACAATTCATCAGTGGAATGACTTGCCTCCAGAATTGTGGATGCTCCAACACTGGAGGTTTTTAAGAAGAGCCTGGGCAGCCACTTGTCTGAAATGGTATTGGGTCTCCTGCTTGAGCAGGGGGTGGACTAGAAGACCTCCAAGGTCCCTTCCAGTTCTATTCTGATTGATTGATTGAAAGAGAAGCATGTTCTCTGCATACCAGAGAGCAAGCTACTGACTTGCAACTGAAGCTTTCTCCCTGTTTGCTTAATCCCCTTTCTCAAAGATCTGAACAAAAAGAACAATATGGGTTTTTTTTTTTTACAATTTCCTTGTTTCCCAGACAATTTGGCAGCTAAAAACACCCTCCAAGATAGGCTGTTTGCTCATTAGCATGGCATGCGTGCCAGGAAACCAGCAGAATGTTTGGCAACTATGCTACTGATCCAAACAAGGAAAAGAGAGACACACCCTCCACAAAGGACTTCTGACCTCTATTCCTCCTGTGTTTTCAGTTGTGCTAATTTGTTGCTAGACTCATTTTGCTAAGTTTGCACAAAAAAAAAGGACAGAAAAAAGGACAAAAATACATTTTTTATTGTACTGTGAGTCATAAATTCATGTCAAGTACTGATTTACGTGTTTTTAGGGGGAAATAGGGCATTGGGCAACAGTGTTCAGCTCTCTCCCTTAAAACATTGGCAAGGCCTTAAGCTTGCCATGTGCAAAATGTTCTTGAGAAGCTACTTGGAATCCAGACTTAGAACAGAAGTTGTACATGCACAAAGTCCTGGGTTCAATGTTCCGATTTCTATATGGGGTTAAGAATTAGCCCTTGCTCAGCTATCAGAGAGCTATTACTAGATCTCCCAATTCAAGGCAATTTGAGGGGCTGCACAATGAAGAGGGGGTCAACCTATCCTCCAAAGCACCTGAAGGCAGGACAAGAAGCAATGAGTGGAAACTAATCAAGGAGAGAAGCAACCAAGAACTAAGGTGGAATTTCCTGACAGACAATCAGTGGAGCAACTTGCCTCCAGACATTATTAAGAAGAGATTGGACAACCATTTGTCTGAAATAGTAGTATAGTAGGGGGTTGAACTAGAAGACCTCCAAGGTCCCTTCCAACTCTGTTATTCTGTTATTCTTTTAGCTATAATAAAGCTTCTCCTAAGATAGGCAACACTGTATCCCTCATCTTTAAGGGCATTGTGGGAGGTTTAAATGGCAACTCCCAGGCTAAACCTCTGAATGCTGACTCAGGACATTGCCACTCTGGTTTTATCAGCAAGTTTCTGCCATATTTCAGAGATTTCATTGCTAAAGAGACCATTCAAGATGCTACCACAAGCATTCTCCAGAGATGTCCATGGTGGAAGTTAACATCTGCAAAATGAAAGGTGCAACGCATGCATGTACAAAAGGAATAGGATTTTAATGGCAACATCTTGCAGATGTTGATCCCCAGTGAAGATCTATCTGGTACCTCACCACAAATCATCTTAATTAGTGTCATGCAGAATAATTCCCTTGATTTATTTTTCCCACCACTCTTAATGTGCCAAATTTCTTTCCAAGGAGAAGCACATTTAGGTTATCTTCTTATGGTGGAGAGCAGAATTTTTGCACAAAGGGGAAGGTATGAATGATCTGTCTTTCATTATAAGAACTTCTCTCTAGTCATTCACAATCTCCTCAGAATAACAAAGTTGGAAGGTACCTTAGAGGTCTTCTAGTCCAACCCCCTGTTCAGGCAGGAAACCTTATGCCATTTCAGACAAATGATTGTCCAATCTCTTCTTAAAAACCTCTAGTGTTGGAGTACCCACAATTCTGGAGGCAGGTTGTTCCACTGATTAATTGTTCTAACAGTGAGGAAATTTCTCCTTAGTTCTAGATTGCATCTCTCCTTGATTAGTTTCCATCCGTTGCTTCTTGTCCTGCCCTCACGTGCTTTGGAGAATAGCTTGACTCCCTCTTCTTTGTGACAGACAAGGGAGGTAAGGTTTTGAGAAAGCTACACACAACCACAAGATTAAATACAGGCCATCCTCAGCTTATAACTTCCACTGATTAATTGTTCTCATTGTCAGGAAATTTCACCTTAGTTCTCTCCTTGATTAGTTTCCATCCGTTGCTTCTTATCCTGCCTTCAGGTGCTTTGGAGAATAGCTTGACTCCCTCTTCTTTGTGGCAACCCCTCAAATATTGGAAGACTGTTATCATGTCACCTGTAGTCCTTCGTATCCCAGGGAAGTCACCATGAGGAAATTTCCTATATGTTTTTTATATATATTGGGGAACAAAGATGTGGAACAGAAACTTCCTGTGGTAAAATAAGACTGAAGTCAGCAAGAAGAGACAATGTGAAAATTGGTCTCAACTACTGGGCTTGAACTACTGGGCTTGGATGCTTTTTCCCAGAGTAGAAATCTACCATACTGAAAGATGGTTTTTTAACCATGACCTGGATGACTGAGAATCTCCATTGAAAGTTGTCTCTTGAATTTCCTAATCTGAAAAAGGGTCCTGAGGCTTTCATGATACCGTTCCTTGGAATTCAACCATGAGGTTGTTGCAGACTGCCAAAGAGATGATGATGCAATAAAAATAAGAAAATCTACCCTCTCTCTCTCTCTTTCTGTTTCTCCCTGTGCCCCCAATACATATATACACACATTAGAATAGAATAGAATAGAATAGAATAGAATAGAATAGAATAGAATAGAATAGAATAGAACCTTGGAGGTCTTCTAGTCCAGCCCCCTGCTCAAGCAGGAGAACCTTTACCATTTCAGACAAGTCTCTTCTTAAAGATCTCCAGTGATGGAGCGCCCACGATTTCTGGGGGTAAGCTGTTCCACTGGTTAATTGTCCTCACTGTTAGGAAGTTTCTCCTTAATTCCACTTTCTCTCTTTAGTCAGTTTCCAATCATTGTTTCTTGTCCTGCCCTCTGGTGCTTTGGAAAATAGTTTGACACCCTCTTCTTTGTGGCAGTCCCTCAAATACTGGAATACTGCTATCATGTCGCCCCTATTTCTTCTTTTCTTTAAACTAGCTAAACCAAAGTCCCGCAGCCATTCTTCAGATGTTTTCGTCTCCAGGCCTTTGATCATCTTAGTTGCTCTTCTCTGAACTTTTTCCAAAGTCTCAACATTACCTTATCACTAATTAAATATAAGAACATGACTCATGAGGCTCTCCAAAGCTTTCCTGATTTGTACCTCTTGGTATACAATTTATAGCTATAACATAGATTTCTGTTCAGCAATTCACAGGTTCCCAATGTTGCACATCCTTCTTCAAGAGACAGCATTTAAGATACCCAGCAAAGCCAGGTGGCTGGACTGAAGTTAACTGATCGAGATGTTTGGCATTTGAAGCTAATAACATTCTTCCCATTCTTTCCCAACCTGGTTTTTATGAGGTTCCTTACTACCAAAGAAAATATTAATTTCAGATTGACTCCCCTGATCAGTTGATCAACATTTTATTAGAGATGCCAAAGTCTTTATGACTCGTTAGGAATAGATTATTAATTGTGTGTTAAGAGGAAAGAGTGGATTAATTAGGGTGAAGTTAAAGGCCAGTCTGGAGATTGCCCTTCTGACCTCATATCTTTAATGGTTGGTTGAGAAATACTAACTGGGTTCATACAGGAAAAAAAATCCTCAGGGTTTGTAAATAGCAAAATGAAATGGCACCTCATTCAAGGCCTTAGTTCATGTTAGTCTTTAGGGAGCTGACCAAGCTGAGTCCAAGATAAGAGATACTTTTGTTATCAACATTTTAAAATTATTATTATTACTGCTCTTGTAATATCTATAAACTGCCTAGAGCCCGTGAGGCTTAAGGATGAAATGCATTAATAAATCAGAAATGGGTAACAAAATTAAAAAGCCTCTGCAGTTCAACTTGCATATCACACTAAATTCCAACCCAGGTTAGCAAATATAATTGCTATGTTCACATAACATGCCATGCCTAAGCAAATAAGCTATGTTATGGTTTAATTTAATGGCCTGATACAGACAACATACTAGGTCAAAGTCTGAATTCCTACAGCACACTCAACAACTACAAATTACCTTATTTTATTTTCAAAAGAATGTCTAGAAATGGCCTTGGGAGACAAGAGGGAGAGTTGCAGACTGGATAACAGGTGTGTAAAAGGTATTTCAGCTCAGAAGGAGGGAGTATATGGGAAACATTTCAGAAGAGACCCTCCCTAGTTTTCTGGAAAGGAAAAGGAGAAGCTGGGAAAAATACTTTCCCTCTTGCAAGGTTCTGTTAATGTAAATTTGCAGTAAAGATAGAGCTAGTAGTCCTGGCTGTGCTTCTTATTTGGACTACCTTGCAGGGCTGGAACAATTATGATGTATGAACATAACCATATCAAAGGCATTTCCATTTATATGGTTATTGTGTAATGCAGTGAAAGAAACATGTAACGCCGCTGCTGCGCGAGCTGCACTGGTTGCCAGTGGCCTTCCGGGTACGCTTTAAGGTGTTAGTTACCACCTTTAAAGCGCTCCATGGCATCGGACCTGGCTACCTCCGAGACCGCCTTCTGCCACAGACTCCCTCCCACAGACCGGTACGCTCCCACAGAGCGGGCCTCCTCAGGGTGCCGTCGGCCAAGCAATGTCGGCTGGCGACCCCCAGGGGGAGGGCCTTCTCTGTGGGTGCCCCCACCCTCTGGAACGAACTACCCCCCGAGATCCGGACGATCCCGGATCTCCTAACTTTCCGCCGCGCCCTCAAGACATGGCTTTTCCAGCAAGCGGGTCTGACCTAGGGTGAATTTTAAATAGGGACAATTTTAATGATTTTAATAAGACACAGCTATAAATATTTGGTTTTAATTGGCTTTTATAGGGGATAATGTTTTATATTGTTTTAACATGCTGTGAGCCGCCCTGAGTCCCATGGGGAGAAGGGCGGCATATAAGTTAATGATAAATAAATAAATAAATAAATAAATTGAAAGACAATCTTCTGGAGATGTATTAATATGCACAGATATCAGATGCTGTTAGCTGTCGCAATAACACCTATAAAAACTTTTGAGAAGTTGCTTGAATTCCTCCTCTTCAATTTTCTTAGAAGACACATTGGTGATGCTCAGGTCATTAGCAAGGAACTTTGGGGAGATGACTATACATAATACAAAATAATAAAGTTGGAAGGGACCTTGGAGTCCAACCCCCTGCTCAGGCAGGAAACCCAATACCATTTCAGACAAATGGAGGTCCAGTCTCTTCTTAAAAACTTCCAGTGTTGGAGCATTCACAGCTTCCGGAGGCAGGTTGTTCCACTGGTTAATTGTTCTAACTGTCAGGAAGTTTCTCCTTAGTTCTAGGTTGCTTCTCTCTTTGGTTAGTTTCCATCACTTGCTTCTTGTCCTGCCTTCAGGCGCTTTGGAGAGTAGCTTGACTCCCTCTTCTTTGTGACAGACTAGGCAGGTAAGGTTTTGAGAAAGCTACACACAACCACAAGATTAAATACAGGCCATCCTCAACTTACAACGGTTCATTTAGTGACAGTTCAAAGTCACAACAGCACTGAAAAAGGTGCCTTAAGACCTTTTTTCACACTTACGACTGTTGCAGCATCCCTGTGGTCATATGATCAAAATTCAGACACTTGGCAACTGACTCATATTTATGATAGCTGCAGTGTCCTGGGGTCATGTGTTCCCCTTTTGCGACCTTCTGACAAGCAAAGTCAATGGGGAAGTCAGATTCACTTAACAATTGCGACAAGAAAGATCATAAAATGGGACAAACTCACTTAACTGTCTCTCTTAGCAACAGAAATTTTGGTCTCAATTGTGGTCGTAAGTCAAGGACTACCTGTAATGAAGTTGGTCAACAATTAGCATTAATGTATCTCATTAACATACTAATCCAAAAGCCAACCAACTGTATTTTGCCTTAATACAATGGTTGAACCCAGACTTGGGCTGTTTTTGTGACAACTGGCTAATGTAATTCCTCTCTTTAAAACCTACATTTATTGAATCTCCTCATACCCCTGAATAAGAAAGAAAGAAAAATTGGTTTGGGATTTTTATTTTTATTTTTTACAAATAAAAGTTTGTATTTTAGAGTAAAAAATAGTTTGAAAAATAAATATATCTACATATATCTACACGTCTAGTCAAGCATTGGAATGCTACATAAAGAAGGTGCATGCAAATATGGACAGAGGGAGATGGCAGATAAGTTCATTTTTCCATAACATCCTTTGTTGCATAAATCTAGGAATGTACAGAATGAGGCCCTTTTACTCATTTTTGTGCGAGGAAGTAGTGGGGTTTTTTTGAGACTGAACAAAATCTGCTCAAGTGCAAAAGTAAAACAGACCTTGGATTTTAGAAAAATATACAATGTGCTCGATGCAGTCATATACAAGACAAACATTTGAAGCAATGTTTTTAAAGAGCTATACAGAGCGATAACTTTTAAACCACAATCACCATAGAAACAAGCTAGGACAAGAGCTTCTCAGCCAGATTGCATATCCTACCACGTGTTTCTTTGGACATTATGGTTCATAACCGAAGCTAAACCTCGTAAGGAAAGGAGCTAAAGTGTCCTGTGATTTAGACAAGGAAGGAATTCCCTTCAATGAAAATGAGATGAAATGCTTATTTCCTGAATCAACTAAAAAAAAAAAGTCTCATAGAGCGAATGAACAATCTTTGATGGACTTTTGTTATAACACAAAAGTATGGAGATGATGCCTAGACTCTTAAGTGAAGTTGTGGCAATTAACCTGGTTAAACTATTCTTGATCCCTTATGACATTTTAAATAAGGAATACTCAACTTAGCTTCCCCTTCCCCTTGTATTTTTTGGGCTTGGGAGAAAAGAAGGTACCCCAAAGAAGGTTGCATCTGTCTCATTCCCAGATCTGTACAGGTAGTCCTCATCTTACAACAGTTTGTTTGCTTAGTAAGCGTTGGAAGTTACACTGAAAAAAGTGACTTATGATCATTTTTCAAACTTATGACCATTGCAGCATCCTCAGGGTCACATGATTTACATTCGGATGCTTGACACCTGACTCATATTTAAGACGGTCGTGATCCCCTTTTGCGACCTTCTGACAAGCAAAGTCAATGGAGAAACCAGATTCACTTAACAACTGCATTACTAATTTAACCACTTAAGCGATTCACTGAACAACTGTGGCAAGAAAGATCATAAAATGGGGCAAAACACATTTAACAACCGTCTTGCTTAGCAACAGATGTGGGGCTCAACTGTGGTCGTAAGTTGAAGACTACCTGCATTGACAGAAAAATAAAGGGGAATTTGGACAGGACAGTCTTGGGGGAAGCTGTTTGATCCCCACAAGCAAACACCTCTAAAATCAAATGCCAGAACAGCATAAACAAGTTCTAGGGAAGTGGGTGGGAAGGACTTTCTTTGCATTGTCACATTTGAGGTTGTACATATTGCGTTTCCCCCAAATACTTCTGGATGCCAGCTCTCCACCTGGGCATTTTCTGGGAACCCCATGGACAATCTTCACCCAACAAAGAGGCCCAGGAGGAGGAGCAACATCAAGGAGCAGGAGAAAAAGGGAGAGATGTTTTATCCTGTTCAGTATGATCTTTGGAATAACAGGGGAACTGTTCCATTGGCAATGGTGCTCCTTGTTCATCCCAGTCCCAGATTTTTGTAGACTTTTCCTTCTTCTCCCTCAATGTCCTTTGACTCCTTAATAGAGGAGCACCTTTGAAAATGGAGGACTCCATTCACTAAGACAAGAAGATAAAGATAAAGATCCCTTTATCTTCAGGAAGCTCTTTTCCCGTGGAAGACCGTGATATCTTGGAGAGAGTTTTCTGGAAAATTCAGTTCCAGAAAGAATAAGATCCTGTGAATTATACAATCAAATAAATAGTCATCATTATGTCTACACCCCATGAATATTCACTGAAGTTTATATTCAACTTTGGGAGCTCAGCAGTCCAAGAGAAACAACACGTGACATCTTAAACCATGCAAGCAAATATAATTGCGATTCCCAGAATACACTGAACGCCCAGCAAAACATATTATGGCTTAAGCAGAGACCTGATTCTCAAAATATACTAAGAGTGGCTGAGTTCCCATCACATACTGAGGCATGTTGCAGCATGTTGTCCAGTTTCCTTACTCTTTTAGGGGAGATTTCGGTATTAGGAAGACCTCATTAAGTCAATGGGGAAATGAGTTTATTAGCAAAGGGGATCTACTTTCCCAAAGATTGGACAACCATTTGTCTGAAATGGTATAAGGTCTCCTTATTGAGCAGAAGACCTCTGAGGTCCCCTCCAACTCTGTTATTCTGTTAAAACAGATATTCAGCTGGCCTACATCTAGACTGGAGAGAGGGGGATTTCTGACAGAGAACTAGCAAAAGGAATTCCCCATTTCCAAAACATCAAGAGGAGGGTGAGCGATGACGATTAAAACTCTGGTCCCAAGCATTTTGCAGATCTTCATGTTTGCCCAATGTGACTGGATATGCAGCAATATCACTATACTGTACGAATATTAAAAGACTCACAACTAGACCTTTTACCTGAAAATTTTCCGAAGTTCAACTTATCAAGCTTGGGATTTCTGCTGTAAACGAAGCTTTGCCAACATTCCTGTGTCCTTGGGCAGCTGAATTTTGGGGGGATTTCTGAAAAGAAAAAGGCCAAAGTGAGTCCCATAAGAGAGAGTACTGAGAATGGAAAAATAAAGAGAAAGGAGAGAAGATATTAATATTTCTTAAATATGTAAATTGCTTTTTTAAAAGCTTTGATTTCACTCTGCAAGCTTTCTCTCCTTACTCTTCCTCTCTATGTGTGTGTCTGTGTATTTCTCTCTCTCTCTCTCTCTCTCTCTCTCTCTCTCTCTCTCTCTCTCTCTCTCTCTCTCTGTGTGTGT
Source organism: Protobothrops mucrosquamatus (assembly GCF_001527695.2). NCBI lineage: Eukaryota > Metazoa > Chordata > Lepidosauria > Squamata > Viperidae > Protobothrops > Protobothrops mucrosquamatus. The sequence goes on from NW_015387663.1 coordinate 173,191, forward strand.
GTGTGTGTGTGTGTGTGTGTGTGTGTGTGTGTGTGTGTGTGTAACAAAGGCAGGATCCAAGTTTATAGCTGGATTCACTTATGCAAGATTTTCTAAGAACCCAGGTAATAATCATTACAGTAAAAAGATGAAAGGATATTTTTACTACATTGTCATTCCAGTTACTGTATTGTTATTATACTGTATATTTCAACAAAAGTGTTTTCTTCATAAGATCTACTTGGATGTCTAAAAGATCAAGATGACACTAGCGATTTGGATTTATCAAGAAAAATATGTATGTTCAACAATTTAATGTAGGAATAGGCAACTGGATACTTTTCACTGTTTTGGATTACCACAGCCATCATTCTCAGAGAGTATGGCTATAGAGAATATGTGTGTGCCTGATCAAGAGACCTAAAGAAGACATTATAAAGAATAGCCCTTCTGAGTTCAAACTACTGTACTCTATTGTGTTTTTAAAAAGGAGATTTCTATGTAATCCACATGTATCCTAGAGCAGGGGTCTGCAACCTTGACAACTTTAAGACTTGTGGACTTCAGCTCCCAGAATTCCTCAGCCAGCATAGCTAGTCTTAAAGTTGTCAAGGTTGCAGACCCCTGTCCTAGAGAATGCATGAGGAGGCAAGTGACATAATAATAAAAGTGATGTTTTTTTTGGTTTCTACCAAGTATCTATGATGACTTCCATGGGGCAGCGTTGCTTGTGGCAAAGTTCACACACAGTTGTGTGTGAACAAAGTTATAACGGGCTTTATTTCAGTTTGGCTGAGAATGCTGTATGAACCCAGCCATTGTGAACTTTATAGCTTATTGAGATGGTCCTTCTCAGAAGGAGAGCAGTAGCAACATAGATTCCATTCTGACAACTAGGATCCAGCAATGGAGGCATGGCAGAAAAAAGACACCATTCTTGTAGATTTTGACCATGAAATAGAGATATGTCCACACAGCCTACCACCCATTACAATAAAAAAAATCCAAATGGGAGGGTGCTTGGAGGAGCCCCATGAAAGCTGGGTCTGCTCAAGCGGAAGTCACTACTTTAAGTAGCCACTGCAAGGTTTTACACAAGTGTGTTTCCTGGATCAACCTAGATATGCTAGAGATTGGAACTTGAATTTTGTGCATGAAAAGCCGGACTTTTGTTATACTAAACTCAGGGACCTTCCAAACTTTTTCAAAAACCTAAGAGCTTCACTTACCTTGCTGTTTTGAGCCAGATGATACCTTGATGGCAGTAATAGAGGCACTCCTTGTCCATTAAGCTGGCACAAGAACATCTTTTGGTCCTCTGGTGCTGACTATTGATTGCTAGGTGGTGGGATTCTGCTGTCGCCTGGCCTGTTCACATGTCCAGAGGAAAGGAAAGAGCAGAGAAGATGAATGAATCAGTCACAGCTCTGGCTGGGAAGAACCAGGAACGCATCTTGGTATGCAAACAGAGTGATTAGCCTGCCCCCTAGGTTTCCAGCTTAACAGTTTTATAGCAGCTACAGCCTTAGTTAATGCCCGAGATTGCAAGATCATAAATGTTGTGTTATTTTATTCACTCAGGATGTTTACGGACCCCACGGCTCTTTGGCATTGCTCAGCAAGAAACCAGAAGCCGAAAGTGATACTGGACATCTAGTCTAGAAGTACAGTTTGGCCCATGTTTGCAATGACTCACGTTTATCAGTAGAGAGATGGATTCATTAGCAAATGAGATCAACACCCCCAAGAACTGTCAGAGCATGGCTAGAGGGAGTTGGATAATAGTTCTATGTTTGGCTTCTTTCTTTTCTAAGTTCTGTCCTGATCACACAAAGCGGGGCAAGTTAGAAGTGTGTCAAAGCATGTCAAAAGGACTGAGCCCTTTTTAAAGTATTATTCTGCCTTTGAGAGGGTTGCAAACAAAAGCCAAGTCTCTCCCCAAAAAAATAGCAACCCAGAGGAGGTAGAGGGAGAGGCAGAGGTTTTTAGTCATTGGGATTTGTGCAAAGAGTAATATCAGAGGAGCCTGGAAAGCCAAACTTCACTACAGCTGCTCCCTCCAACCTGGAGTCACCTAAAAGCAGAAAACCAAGTTTGGCTTTGCTGCATCATCAAAATGGGGATGGGAGAATTGTTGAACCTTGCTAGTCATAACAATCCTTTGGAAGGTACCATTCTCACGTCTATCTCAACTGATGCTCTCCTTAGTTCTTCTGAATTAGATAAGATAACCTTTATTGTCATTTTTTTACTGTGGGCACAACAGCACACATCAAAAATGAAATTTAGTTGAAAAAATGAAATTATTCTGGGAATGGAGGGCAAAGGAGTGTCAATGTTTATCTGAAATGACTTTTATGAATCCCTGAAATTCCTATTTCTGCATTGGAAAGGACACTTTATTATTTATTATATAACTTCATTCTCTTTTCTCCTTTTGATTCTCACAACTGAAGGCTGAAAGTAAAGAGTTGGAGAAAATAGTTCTTTCCTGCTGTGAAATCTGGCTCTCACTCCCCTAAAAATATGCTTTACCACTTCATTCTGAACAAATCAGTTTTCAATAACTGACAGATTTAAGTCGGAAGTAAGGAAGCCTACTGCCTCCTGATGAACTAGATGTTGGCCATCCTGTGCTGAAAGCTGGGAGTTCGACACCGTACTGAAGGGCCCTATACTCTAGATTGGAGGGAAAATAACATAATCATAGGGCTGGAAAGGACCTTGGTGGTCTTCTAATCCAACACCCTGCTCAAGCAGGAGACCCTATATCATTGCAGACAAATGGCTGTCCAATGTTTTCTTTAAAATCTCCAGTGATGGAACACCCACAACTTCTGAAGGCAAGCTGTTCCACTGGTTAATAGTTCTCCCTGTCAGAAAATATCTGCTTAGTTCTAGAAGGATTTCTAAAGGGACTTCTGACAGAGAATTAGCAAAAGGAGTTCTCCATTTCCAAAACTTCAAGAGGAAAGGTGAGCAATGACTATTATAACTCTACTCCAAAGTATTTTGCAGAACTTCAGACATGCCCAATGTGAGTGGATGTGCAGCAGAATCACTACAAAATCACCATACAAATATTAAAAGACTCACAAGTAGACTTTTTACCTGATAACTTTCCAAAGTTTAACTTGTCAAGCTTGGGATTTCTGATCTGATGAAGCTTTGCCAACATTCCTGTATCCATGGGCAGCTGAATTTTTGGGGGATCTCTGGAAAAACAAGGCCAAGGTGAGTCCCATAAGGGAAAATACTGAGAAGAGCAAAATACAGAGAAAGAGGGAAGGTATTAATATTTCTTAAACATGTATTTGAGTTGCTTTTTTAAAAGCTTTGTTTTTACTCTCCAGCTTTCTTTCTCTCCTCTTTCTCTTCCTTTCTTTGTTTCTCTCTCTCTCTCTCTCTCTCTCTCTCTCTCTCTCTCTCTCTCTCTCTCTCTCTCTCTCTCTCCCATGTGTGTGTGTGTGTTTAACAGAGGAAGGATCCAATTCTTCGAAAAGTTTATAGCTGTATTTACTTATGCAAGATTTTCTAAGAATCCAGTTTAATGATTATAACGGTAAAAAGATGAAAGGACATTTTTTTAATACATTGCCATTCCAGTTATTGTAAAGAATCTAAAGAGTATCCACTCTGGGCTAAAATTGTTCTACTCTATTGTGTTTTATAAGAGGGAATTTCAGTGTAATCTATGGGAGTCCACAGAGTATGCGTGTGGGGGCAAATGACATAGTAATAAATGTGATGTTTTTGTGGTTTCCACCAAGTATCTACAATGACTTCCATGGGGCAGCTTTGCTAGTGGCAATGTTCACACACCACAATAAGTTACAATGGACTTTATTTGGGTCTGGCTAAGAATGTTGTATAAACTCAGCCATTGTGAGCTCCATCACTGGAGATTTTTAAGAAGAGACTGGACAGTCACCTGTCTGAGATGGTATAGATTCTCCTGCTTGAGCAGGGGGCTGGACTAGAAGACCTCCAAGGTCCCTTCCAGCTCTATTCTATTCTATTCTATTCTATTCATAGCTTTTTGAGATGGCCTTCTCAGAAGGAGATCAATAGCTGATCAGCAACGTAGATTCCATTCTGGGAGCTAGCATCCAGCAGTGGAGACATGGCAGAAACAGAGACCATTCTTCTAGATTCTGACTATGAAATAGACATTTGTCCACCCAGCTATCATCCGCTACAACATAGGAATCCAAATAGGAGGATGTTAATTTGCTTGGAGGAACCCTAGGAAAGCTGGGTCTGCTCAAGAGTAAATCACTACTCTAAGTACCCTGCTAGTAGTGATCAGCCTCAACTATACCTGCATGAAGGATGGGAGCTCTCAATACTTCAGCCTCCTGAGCATACTCCAATGTTGGAATAGCTTTCCTGCCAGCCTCTTGGTGTATATCTGTCCATACCTGGATTTACTTTGCTTCAAAATAACATTGTCTTATTGGTTTAATCCTGTGAACTTTGATTCCTAGTGTAGAATTTGTGTACTTTGAACCCTGGACTGGACTATGACTACGCCTTTGCCAAATACGCCTATGGAAAGTAGCTCTTCTATATTCAACTTGGTCTGATGTCTCTAAGTATTTTGGGATGTTTAGCATAATGGGCAAATAAATTGAGATACTTGCTGAAGTGAGAAAATTTAATCGTAGGCTGATTCAAGGAAATCAGCCTACAGAGTTCCCTCTATCAATCTCCCAAGAATCTTTGTTGTATATATCGGGGTTAGGATTAGGGATATACTCTTGCTTTTTGTACTACTTACTGAGGATTGCCATGACAGAACGTTGCACAGATAGTGTCCTTGAAATGTGAGCACTCACATCTGGGGAGGGACCTCTTCTTTCGTGCTTTAGGATTTCCCAGCCCATAAGGTACAGAGTGGCTGATTGTGAAAGAAGAAAGCAACAGTAAGTTAATCTCCATGGTTGATTGGAAAGACATTTATGATATAGGTTTGGTCAGTAGCCAAGGAAATTGAACAATAGCTAGACATCTCTGCAGTCTCCTTGCTCCAGATACACTAAGCCATGGTGGTATTCAATTGGCCTTGAATAAGTCTGATTTAGAATCTCTGCTGAAGAGATTTGCAAATTGTGGTTTGCGGCTTGGCAAATCAATCCTTATCTCACATTAGGACAGAAAACCCAATGCAATTTCCCTGGCACTGGATGCTTGGACCTAGACCAAGGATGGATGGTTCTCCAAAGGCAGTTGGACTACAGCTCCTATCATCCCTGATCAATGGCCATGCTTCGTGGGATTAACAGGAGCAGGAGGACGCAGCATTGCTAATCCAAATTAGGTTATATACGTTGGGTATCTCTGGAATTCATGTGAAAAAACAATTACTTTAAGCACAATTAATTTTAATGAGACCCAAGCATAACTAAAGGGCAGGGCTATGGAACAATGGTTGACTTTTTGTTCTTCATGCATAAGGTCATAGTTTCAATCAGTTACAATTTTCTGAAGTAGTTGTGATCAGTCCAATGAACAATCTTGGGTTGGATGACCCGATTGTCAGAGTGGACAAAAAGTTGCTTTCTCTGCTCCTATGATGTCCACCAACTCACATGGCTTAAAGTTCTCCAGGCAAATTTCTGGAGGATAAAGCTATCAATGATGCACAGGGGTGTCTTGATGGAGGATTATTTCCAAAACCACAGGGTGGTGTCCACGAAAGCATAAATCTGAAGCAGCAGGTTCCCTTAAGTTCTTTTTATGGGCTTCCATCAACACCTAACTGATCAGGATGAGAACAGGATGCTTGGCTCAAAAGGCCTTGGATCTGATCCAGTTGGATTCCTCTTATACAGGCAGTCCTCAACTCACAACAATTTGAATTTACAATGGCACTGAAAAAAAATGACGTGCAACCAGTCTTTGCACTTATCACTGTCATAGCATCCCAGCATTCACCTGCTTAATGACTGCAACCATTTATGACTGTAAGTCTAGAGTTAAGTACAGTTGTACACTGAGGACTAACTGTAGTCCCTGCTGCTACCTTTTCATACAGACCAATCTGAACTTTAAGAAGATCATTTGTTTAAAAAGAAACCAATAAACTCTGATAAATGTTGCAGCTTCAGGTGACCTGCGGGGCCTGTTAGTCTCTTTCCCCCAGCCTTTCCCCTTCTTAAAAGTAAAAAAAAAATAAAACAAAACTGGAGAGAATGACATGCACCTTCCTCACTGGATTGTTACTCAAGACCGCAGGTTAGCAGGCATAATTACAACCACGCCTAAGCAAGTGCAATTTGTTTGGCTTGGATCCTAAGCAGCTCAAGAGAGACTGTTGGAGAACTGTTGGGGTCTTACCATATTGTGCAACCAGCCAACCCCTTCTTGATAATTGTATGTATCTGAGGCTATTCAGCCTTAACTCCCTAACAAACAATAATCAACCCTTTGAAGCATTTATATTTTCACCAATCACTGCGTAATCAGACAATACTGCATTCTAACCACTGTGTGGTTAGAGATGTGTGTTTCCTGGACCTAGATATGCTGAAGACTGGAACTTGAATTTTCTGCATGAAAAGGCAGACTTTTGCTATACCAAGCCCAGGGACCCTGCACACATTTTCAAAAACCTAAGAGCTTCACTTACCTTGGTGTGTTGATCCAGATGATACCAAGATGGCAGAAATAGATGCACTCCTTGTCCATCCAGCTGGTACAAGAACATCGTTTGGTCCTCTGGTGCCGACTGTTGTTTCCCAGGAGGTGGGATTCTGCTGTTGCCTGGCCTGTTCACATGTCCAGAGGAAAAGAAAGAGCAGAGAAGAGGAATCAGTCACAGCTCTGGCTGGGAAGAGCCAGGAACGCATCTTAGTATGTAAACAGAGTGATTAGCCTGCCCCCTAGGTTTCCAGCTTAACAGTTTTGTAGCAGCCACAGCCTTAGTTAATGCCCGAGATTGCAAGATCATAAATGTTGTGTTTTTTATTCACTCAGGATGTTTACAGACCCCACGGCTCTTTGGCATTGCTCAGCAAAAAACCAGAAGCCGAAAGTGATACTGGACATCTCACCTAGGTGTACACTTTGGCCCGTGTTGGCAAAGCCTCACATTTTATCAGTAGAGAGTGAAATCAACACCCCCAAGAACTGGCAGAGCATGGCTAGTGGGAGCCGGGTAATGGTTATGTCTTTGGCTTCTTTCCTTTCTAAATTTAGTCACAATCACCTAAAGCGTGGGCAAGCTATGAGTATGCCAAAAGGACTGAACCCTTTTTTGTTGTTTTGTATTATTCTTGCTTTGAGAAGATTTAAAAAAAAAAGGCAAGTCTTTTTTCCTTCTTCTCAAAAATAGCAGACCAGGAGAGGGAGAGGGGGGGGTGGTTAATCATTGGGATTTATGCTAAGAGTAAAATCGGAGGAGCCTGCATCCCTGCAAAGCCAAACTTCACTAGAGCTTGCTTCCTCCAGCCTGGAGTCCCCTAAAAGCAGAAATTTGGTCCTGCTGCAGGGCTCATAGGAGGATGGAGAAGGTGGTTAGCATCTGGCTGACAAGGAGGGGGGGTGTCAAAAGCTACGGCTCCTTCCCAAGCAAAATGCATATTTAAAAAAAAAAAATAGCAGGATTTAAAACCGGCACAAAGAGAGCCCCAAAATAGTTATCCTTTAAAAAAAAAAAAAATCCTGACGGTTTTCTCACCTTCTGGCTGCAGGACACAGAGGGCGACTGCAAAAGAAAAGAAACAGGACAGATTGTTTACCATTGTGGCTACCTTAATCCTTTAAGAGGCGGCCAATTGTCTGCCCCTTTCCCTCCCCACAGCCGCCCAGAGACGCTTCTGAGGTCCCAAGTCTCCGCTGCAGGTGTTTTATAATCCTGCCGGCTGCGCGTCACAGGCGCCCGAGGGCCCGCCTCTCACCTCGCCCTCCCTGCGTGGGACGGGGGCGCCCTTCGGGTGGCGAGCCAAGGGGGCACCGAGCCAACGAATCATCCCGTCGCTCTGCCGCCGCTGCCTTGCCTGGCTGATCGGGTTGCGCCCTTCGTCCGAGCGCCTGTTCCTCAGCGTTCAGACGTTCGTCTCCCCCTCCGGGGTAACTTCGGATTCATACAAGAAGCGACCCGAAGGTTGGATGTGGCCGGACTCCGAAACAATAGAGGGAAGTCAGCGATCTCCGCCCTGGCTGACTCGTTGCCTGGATTTGGAGCACAGTTCCATCATCCTTAGCCCCGCCGAACTGGAGGAGTGGGAGTTTCAGTCCAACGTTCTGGAGACCTCCAAGTTCGGGAGAGTTGGGTTTGAAAGGAATGATTTAGTACTGAAAAAAGGCAAGTTCGCATCCCGTGAGTGGGTGACGGTTGGCAAGATGACCCCTTCCTGCACCGGAATTCAGCTTGGATGCTTTGTATTCCTACAACCCTCTAGCGATTTCTCTAACCATAGTTTTACTCATTGAACCAAGTTGTCTGAGTGCAGAGAACCACAAACCAATCAACCACGTTTTTTCTCCTTCTAGCAATCAACTCCACAAATTGACATACACCATGCCTGTGCTTATATAGGGTGTACACACCTGTAGGCAGGCAGGCAGGACATAAGGGTGCCATCTCTCATTTTCTCCCACGAATATCTCAGCATTTAGTGTTTGGAGATTAAATGTTCCAAGAAAAAAAAGCGCCTACAGTTTTGAAGATAAATTTATGCAGGAAATCCATCCATGGGGTCTAATGTCCTACCAGATTTGGTCCCCAGGGGGCAGCCTCATCTCTTTAAATTATCTAAATTCTGAAGGTCCTATGAGGGCCTAGCACCTTCTCAGAGTCCTTGAGATGATAAGCATACTCCTGTCTCCTTTCTGTTTCATCCAGCACTGCCTGTCAAGGTAGGCTGATAAACAGTACCAGGGTTGCTGAATGAACTGCTTAATGAAGTTTGAGCCATGCATGTTCTCCTGTGTGCATTCTGCTTATATTTGCAAGCTTAAACCAAATTCACAACTTGCCCATCTCTCGTTTAGATTCTCCCTGTGACTATTTTGTTAAATCACATTGACTGTTCCACACTTTTAAGCACTTACCAGCTCTTATCTGTGAAGTCTTCAGTGCATGAAGGCCGGCCTGCCATCAGAAATCCCATTGTTGTTGTTTTTGTTGTTGCATCATTTGCAAACCATGCACCATTCAGCCAAAGGATGTGATCTCACCCAACACTTCTCGTTTCCCCCACACAGGGTCAAGCTTGAGGATCCAGCATTCCACAAAGCCACTGCCCTTATAGTAACCATGATAAGAGATCTGTGGTTCAGGGAAGGGTGCCAGAGAGAGAAAGATCTTTGCAAAATGCCAATCATCTTTTGGTCTGAAATCTCAAAGGATAGAGAAGATTAAATCTCTATTGGGTAAGTGACAGATCTTGAGGGAAGGGGATGAAATGAGCAATTTACATTAGAAAATCAGAAAGACGCCCAAAAAAGAGTTAGGCACACACATTGCATACATGTCTCACAAAGGCTTCTAAGAAAAATGTAAAGTGATGCAAGATTTCTCTGGGCTTTGTCTCAGTTGGGCAATGACCAAGTTGATTACTCCAGCATTTATCATGAAGGACAATTATCTATGGTCTACCTTGGATTTGGTCAACAAATAAAATCACAAGTCAGTGTTAAAATGCATCCTTCATTCAGCTAGAACAGGGGTCTTCAAACTTGGCCCTTTTATGACTTGTGGACTTCAACTCCAAGAATTCCTCAGCCAGCATGCCTGGCTGAGAAATTCTGGGAGTTGAAGTCCACAAGTCATAAAAGGGCCAAGTTTGAAGACCCCTGAGCTAGAAGATCCTAGGTTCCAGCCCCAGAACCATCAGTGAAAGGACCCAGGTTACACATACAGTAATGGAGGACTCCCAAGAGTTCTGCCAAGCTAAGATTACTACTTACAACCAATTGTTGTTACATGGTTTTAAATATTGAAAACATCACATGCATACATTTATTTTAAAACATTCTTATAATTCCCCAAACAAATAACTGTAGAGTCTTGGTTTGAAAGTGGGAGAGAGAAAATGCCAGAATAACTTAAAGAAGAGTGAAACCTTTCATCTTACGCTTGACGTTCCTAAAACTGTTACTAAAGCTGTAGTTACAAGGACTTCCAGTTGAATCGCCGGCGCTGATGGCAGCTTCTCTGCAGGCTGCCCTCCCCGAAGAAATGTGAGCTGCGGGAAACAGCGTTCATCAGCTGTCCNCTGAAAGAAAATGCTCAAGAGAAATTGGAGGAAATTGCAGTAGACCTGGCTGGGGTCTTGTCCTGCCAACCTGAAGAAATTATGAGAGATGTGGAAAAAATTTTCAGAGTTAATTCATGGGTTGCAAGACAGAGGAATCTTCCAAGAGATGTGGTCATTTATTTTTCGAGGAAGTCTATTCGTAATCAAATTATTCAAGTTTTCTACAATCAAAAATTTCAACTACTAGGCCAAGATGTTATAATTTTGAAGGAGATACCATCTAAAATACTTAGAAGAAGGAAAGATTTTGCCTTCCTGGCTGAAGAACTGAAGAAGCGACAAATTCAATTTAGATGGGAGATACCTATTGGGATAACGGTCATTTACATGGGAACCCGTTATCGGCTTAATACTGTCGCAAAGGCAAGGGATTTTTATATCTCTATATTGAAAGCGGGCTCACTACCACCTTTAGATTCCAGGAAGGAAGGAATCAGGAGCCACGTCATCATCATTAAGTAAAGATTTACAAGAGCAAGGCCATGCCAAGCAGCAATCTATGGAAATGAAAGAAGACCCAAAATCACAGAGGATGACCCGTGCAGCCCATAGACGCAAAGAGAGAGAGCAACAACAATTGGAAGTGACACCTATAACACAGCAAGTAATTTCAGAGCCAGTGGGGGGAGCGAGACCGAAGAGATCAGTGATGGCTGATCTTCAAGGAGTGTTCCAGAGGCTCGCTGTCACTAAGGATGGCAAAGTTCCTGACATGGAATGTTAATGGTTTTAATTCTCCACAGAAAAGGAAGAAAATATTTTATTATTTGAAACAACATAAAAATGATGTTGTTTGTTTGCAAGAAACTCATATTACAGCAAAGGATCAAAAACTTTTGTTTAATCCACGATTGGGTTTACAGTTTATAACGCCCGCACCTCAGAAGAGAGGTGGGGTAGTTATTTATGTCAAGAGTGAGTTGTCGCCTAATTTGATTGAATCTGATTTGGAAGGAAGATATGTTTTTATTGATATACTGTTGAATGGGAAAAAATGTCTGATTGTTGGATTATATGCACCAAA
>NW_015387663.1:187571-222300 GCF_001527695.2 Protobothrops mucrosquamatus
TGGAGTTGATGTTAAATCTTATAACGGCTGCAAGATTATTAATTGCTCAATATTGGAAAATGAAAGGTTTACCTAATATAGAAGATTGGGTAGTTAAAGTCTCAAATTTAGCTGAAATGGCCAAGATTTCCGCTTATGTGAAGGATTACTCACAAGAAAGATATATATTGGTTTGGAGAAGATGGATTGATTATATTGAATTGAAATATGGAACAAAAAAATACCATTTGGTTTTTGAATGAATTTTTGATTTTATTTATAATGATGTTAATTTGATGGTATTTAATAACTGTATATTTGTTTTAAAAGAGAGTTAAAGGAAGTTATAGATTTGTTAGATTAATAGTTGATTAATATTAGTTAGATCATGATTATTTTACTGTTAATCCTGTGATTGGCTCTGGGAAGGAGGGGGGGAGGGATGGAGGGTTGGGTTTGGGGGGAGGGGGGATTTATATTGTAAAATTTTATAAAACTTTCAATAATAAAAAAAATAAAATAAAGCTGTAGTTACACAACCTGCTTCGTTTCATTAATTGAATGAATGCAATAGGACATGACGATCTAAGCAAGGTTGACCCTAAGCAAGCTTACTATGCTGTGTGAATGCAACCCCTTGATTGTTAATTAATCTGAATAAATGAATTGGGTGGGAACAACCTAAGAAAGAAAATTTTTTCACTTATTCCACACTTCACAAAATTATTGTGAAGATCACAGTGTTGTGGAAGAAAATCTAGTGCAGTTCCATTAGTAGAATGGTGGCGTTTTAAAAGAATTAAAATATATACTTAAAGCATTGATATAAATCAGAAAATGGTCTTTATGGCACATTTATTGTAGGTATTATCAAAATGCTATCATATTGACAGTCTTGGTTTTGGGGAAGGAGGAAGTAGGGTCAATCCTTTACTAAGTGGTTATAAAAACATAAAACTTCTGGTGATCCATGGATATATACATATAGCTTTGTTTGCAACAATACAGAAATAGTTTCTGGTCACCTTCTTCCAGGATCTTTCTTCAACTTGTCAGTCAAGTCCATCAGCCCAAGGTTTGCTGGTGGTCTCCCATTCACGTCCTTCAAATCTAATCCTGTTTCATGTTTCATGATCAGCCTTACTCTGCTCACTCATTCATAATGCTGCTGTCCACTATGCCTCAGGCACAGTCCCTGGTGTTTAAACTTGGATCCTATCCCTAATCCTGGACCTTATTTCACTGGGACATAGAATTCAAGGGTTTGGAGGGTCCACCAGGATCAATCCTCTAAAAATACAGGAAAATAAATTGAACCGTGTTTGAATGGTGGCTGTACTCCAGGGATGGAGAACCCTCAACATTCATAAGTACAGTGTTTCACTCTTTTGTGAATCTTACTATTAAGGAGTTTTTCCTTATATTTAAACAAAACAAAAAAAGCAACTGTATTGATAAGAATTTTTCATGAAAATTGATCAATTTGATCCCTTTCAGATCCTCACAGCAATTCTAAGAGGAAGATGAGAATGTGCCAAATGGGGATCTGAACTGAGATCTCCTAAATTGATAGGCCAATAACTCTTCACTTGCTTATCCAAACCAAGGACCATCTAGATAAATTGCATTGCAATTCCAATCATCCTCAATTTGTCCTCTCCATGGTAGCTGGGAATTATGGAGGGGGAGGCAATTGTGGTGGGTAATTACTACAAAGTTTTCCAGGCAATACAATGGCAGCTTAGAACCATGCCATCTCTTCTGAGTTTCCCTTAGATGCCCACATGGTGCTTAGGGCTAGTTCTAGGCTAAGGCAGAGTATGTACTGAAGCGACAAATTTTAGGGGGCACCAAAATACCTCTGAAAAACACTATAGAAAAGTAAAGCAGCAGTAACAGCACATTGCATGAACCAGTTCACCTGCTTCAAGGTTAGAATTTTGCAGGATTCTTGTCATACAATAACAATGGGTGCTGATGTCATTACAATTATTTACTGTGTATATAGGATGAAAATGTCTGAGAAAAAAAATTGTCCAGGGCTGAAAATCTGTAAACTCAAGAATCTGTAATCCGTAAACTCAAAAAACTTGAAGGAACAAAGAAACAAGAGGACACCATGCTGAAATTCTTAACAAAATCAGAAAATGAACCAAACCAAAGGGGAGCACCAGAATATGGCTTTGCCTAGGATGCCAAAATATCTAGAGCTAGCTTGCTGGGGGTCACCACATGTAGTAGGCTGTCACCTCTTTCATGCTTCAACAGTACCAAGATGGTTTATGCTGGCTGGAAGGATATGGTGATCCAAACATGAAATGTGCTGCAGAACAAGGGTCTGCTAATCTGGGCAAGACAATTTCATATTTTTTTTTAACCAAGGGTCGGGGTGGTGGTGGTGGGAAAGGGGGCAGATAAGTGCCTTACTTGGAAAAACATTCTTGATTATTGGTTCTTGGGAGGTGCTAAAGAATCAGAAAGAGAGATGGAAAATGAGAAGAACGTTATCAAAAACCCGTAAAGGGATTCAGTTAACAATACGTAATCCCTCCCTACAAGAGACCGCAAACCTTTTAGGGGCAAGTTAAGTCAGGCAAGTGCAATGCAGGCACAGGTAGGTGAGGCTGGGAGAGATCATTTACATGTGGTGGTGGGGAGGAACAAGACAGGACGATTCAATGACTTCATTTTGAAATTCTTTAGCTGCAGAAGGGAGAGGAGAAGGAAGCTGGCTTTGAAGACTGACAAGCTACTGTAGGTTTCTGCTAGTTGTGGAAACCTCCCCGATATAAATATTGAAAAAGGGTGGGAAACAGCTTATACTTTAGCAGATAAGTGACCTAAAGTATTTATGGCCAGCAATCCAGATTACTCCATTTCCTGGTATGTATGCATGCCTATGAGTGTGTGTATTTCCACACTTACATAATAATCCTGGCTATGCTCGTCAGCTCTGCAAACAGTCTATAAATAAACTTCATCCTTTTAACAATATACAAAGCCCTTCTGAAATAGANCATTCCAAACATTTTCCACTCCCTTATTGTAGGGTCATGGTTCACATCTTCCAATCAACTTGGAAGATGTGATTTACTTCCGGTTTCTTTCTCCCGGGCTATCCTTATGCTCCTCCCTCTTTCCTGGTTGCTGGTTTAACTATATAAATACCAGACAGTTCTGCACATTGTCAAAGCAAGAATATACAGTATTTGCAGTATTTGTCATCAATTATGACTACCCAAACTCCTCAGAGGTTCACCCTGGGAGGATCGGTGCTGGATCTCCTTGGGATATTCCCCGGACTGGATCGGCGCTGGATTCCTCCGCCCAAGGCTCTCCCGTGGGGCTCCGGATGGTTCCGGGAAGGACCTTTGTTTCTCCAGAGGTCCTCATTGTGGTCCGTCAGAGCACAAGGAGACCAGCGAGAATGTGGCTGTGAGTTCCGCAAAGGAGAAGGGGCGTTCTTGGATCGAGATCCACAAATCTTTGGCCAGGACTCCGTTCTAGAGAATTTGGAAATCGTGGCCCAGTTGGAGAAGTAGCTTCCTGCACAAAGGGCCAATCAATTAAGGGGAAATCAAACTGGTCAGCAGTGAGGGTCATCTCTGGTCTTGAGTCAGAGGGGGAACAAGTGACCCAGAGACCTCTTAGCTGCAACTATAACGAAATAAAATATTGTTTCCAAAGATTTATCTGCAAGCTAACAATCAACAGAAATACAGGATGGAGACTGGGAAACTCTCGGATCCCCCATCAGACACAAGCAGCACTCCGAAAAACCACAAAAGAACCCATGAATGCTCAGAGTGTGGGAAGTCCTTTGCTCACAGATCCCTCCTTTTGACCCACAGGAAGGTCCATGTGGGAAGCGGATCCAGTCAGGATTTGGAGGGTGAGAAATCCTTTTCTATGGCTCCAGGCTCAAAAATTCAGCTTCTACAATAGTTCCATAGGTGAACAATCTGGTTTTAAATGATCTTTCACAAGCAGAGGGCTGGCTAGTATATAATCTGTACTAGTTGACTTGCCAGTGTCATGTCAGCCTATTTCTTAATACCGTACCCATTTTCTCCCCCCTCCTCCTCCCTGCACTGGGTGGACAGACTCCCATCCCTGCTAAGGAGAGCAGACTCCAGCTTTTCTCATGTACAAAGTGGGCTGGTCTTCCAGACGGACTGGAATGTGCTTCCCTTAGCTTGCTCCTTTTCATGAGGAGAGCTGAGCACAGTTCTGAATTCTCTAATGCAAGTTAGGCGTGTCTCCCTCTCTCCCTTTTACGTGAGGTGGGATCCTCTGAGGGATCCTTCTACTGGCAGTCGGAGAGGGTACACATGATATATCTGGTCTCTTAACGATCCATAGACAATTCCCAGATCCAAGGACTTAGTGCATTAAATAAAGGGGTACATCTGTTCCACCCTTATGCAGCCTAGTTACAATGAGATCAGAATTTAGAACGAAATTCTGAAACAGAACAGTAAACCATAACTGCAACTGTCTGCTGCAATGAGTTATGTGAATATCTATAATGCTGAAACTTTTTTTGGTCCTAGCAGAGAGAACAGTGTCTCTCAAACTTAATTCTTTTTATTGCTTTTAATGAAAGAAAGAAAGAAAGAAAGAAAGAAAGAAAGAAAGAAAGAAAGAAAGAAAAAAAGAAAGAAAAAAAGAAAGAAAAAAAGAAAGAAAGAAAGAAAGAAAGAAAAAAAGAAAGAAAGAAAGAAAGAAAGAGGGAGGGAGGGAGGGAGGGAGGGAGGAAAAGGAGGGAGGGAGGAAGTAGGAAGGAAGGAAAAGAAAAAGAAAGAAAAAGAAAGAAAGAGAAAGAAAGAAAAAGAAAGAAAGAAAGAAAGAAAGAAAGAAAGAAAGAAAGAAAGAAAGAAAGAAAGAAAGAAAGAAAGAAAGAAAGACACACAAAAAGAATTATAATGGAGCTAAATAATATTATTCCACCAAAGAATACTCTTATTTTATAGTCTTGTACAGTGGAAAGGGATTTGCAGACAGCTGCTTTTAAGGCAAATCACACAGTCCTGAGTGGAGAACATTTTAAAAATGGATCCCATAAGCTGTCAAAAAGATTACTCTATGAACTTGACGGAAATCTTTTGTATTGCTTGCTACACTTTTCTTAAGCTTTCATGGGATTTTATTTTATCTCTTTATCCTGAATTGTTTGACTTTTATTAGTTTGTTGTCATGGATTGAGTGTTCTTTGCAATCAGCTCAATGGGATAAAAAGACCAATATATAAAAAGACCAATATATAAAATTTAACAGGCTCTAAAAGAAAGGTTCTAAAAATGTCACTTTGTTGATAATTACGGTAAATATGAGAGCCCAAGGCTGGGTAATTGATTATATTGTGTACGTGGGTGGAATTTTGCTTAGTTGCAATTTTTAAAAGGGAAAGCTTTTTAGCGATGGAAAACAACTCTTGAGATCCAGATCATTGGCTTCTTTTATGATTTCTTTGACTTGAACATCAATATTCTCAAAGAACCAGGAAAGCAGGCTCCAATATTCTAAGTTCTTCTATCTAATGGCTTCAAATCTTTGTGTTGAAAAGATGAAGGCATCACTAGTCTTCTATGGACAGCAGTTTGTTCTTAAATGGAAAAATATGTCTTGAGTTTTTCTGTTTATTGCTCTGGGGTCCAGAAAAAGGCATTTCCAGATATTCTCCAACTATTTGATCTATATTTTCCCAGTTTTCCCTTTTTCTCATGACCCCTATGATCACCACCCTAGTCACCTAGGACAATGTGAGTCCCAGTCCAGCATTCAGGGTGTGAAATGAGGCACAGAATCCCCTTTTGAATTCTGGTTGTGCTGAATAACAATTCGAAGCAAGGTGCTTCTAATGCCATTATTCATAGCCAGTACTATTTGCAAGCAAATATTTCTCATCCTTTTAGAAATTTGGAGAAATCTTCATCCTTCTGTCTCTTTGTTAAATATGGGCTACAAAAGGTGGAAGCAAAGGAATACAGAAAATTCTAGCTAGTGGTTGTCCAGTTTTTTTTGGCTGCCCAGATTTGATAACTTGAGGGAGGGGTGTATTTTGAAATCTTCACCCCAGCAAAATCGATTGTATGCATTTATTGTATTTTGTTAAAAGTACCTAAGATCATCCTCATCCCATTTCTCCTGCACAAGCTGTAGCTTGTGGAATGTGCTTTTAGTAAAATGCAAAAAATAAAGCACATGTAACTTTAAAAAAAAACCCACCTCTTTTGCTACCAGTTGCAATATTGATCACCATGAACCAAAGGGCAAATACCGTATATGAAAATGTTAATCAAAGCAGTAGCACAGACACACCTTGAACATGAAAAAGTCACCAGCAAAAGGCCTGAGCTTTAGTATCTTAGTTTATAAACTGAATTTTCCAGCACCCAAAGGGGCGAGTTAGTGTTTGGCATGATTTGCATGCTGTCCCTGGGTTGGGACAGCATGCAAATCATGCCAAACCCAGATGGAACAAGTGATAAGCATCCCAAAGGTGCTTTTTCAAGAGGCAACTGGACTTCCTTGTTTTTCTTTGAAGACGTTTCGCTTCTCATCCAAGAAGCTTCTTTAGTTCCGAATGAATAGTGGAGAAAGGAAGTATTTATATTCCTCGTAGTCATCTGGTTGTTAGCAGTCTTTCTGAGAGTTATTGAGGCCACTTGGAGGTGGATCAGTCAGAGCTGAAGAAGCTTCTTGGATGAGAAGTGAAACTTCTTCAAAGAGAAACAAAGAAAGTCCAGTTGCCTCTTGAAAAAGAACCTTTGGGACAACCATGACCTGGATGACTGAGAATCCCCATAGACATTAAGTGATAAGCATCTATAAATAAAATCATATCAACTGGAGGCTGAACACAAAGTGAAGCTGTAGTTTTCAGCATATGTGCTGGGAAGCTAAGTAGCATGTATATTTAACATGGTATATATGTATACCATGATATGTTTGGTCAACCAGTCAGCCAGATGTTTAGACTGGATTTGGTATTTTTATCCACCTAAAGAGTCCTTCCCTGGGATAGGCAGATGTTGGTTTATGGTATTAAAAGCATTATCACAGGATGTAAACTGTTCCGGGTAAAGCTGCCTTTTGCAAGTGACTGAATGTGATTTTGTCAATTCTGATGATGTTCAAGTGGTGCTCCAGATGTTTTGGGATTGCACCCAAAGTGTCTATTACTAGTCGTACTTTCCTTGCTTTCTTTTGCCATAGACCTACTTCTACTTACGGTATAAGTCTTTGTGTTTTGTGATTGTCTCCAGTCTTTCTCTCCTCTTCCACTGTCTCCAGGTTCTGCAATGTCTTTTTATCTTTCTTTTCAACAGTTGTTAAGTCGATAAGTTAACACTGATGTATGCTGAATGAATTTACTCTAAGGCAGCTCCTATGTGGAGTCTTAGAAACAAATACCTTCTGGTCTGCTTGACTGGCTTTCCAAAATGTTATCCATTACCAGGGAACACATTACATTGCTCCAGATGTAATTTCAGTCAAAGCCAATGAGAGTTGGCTTATATTTAATCTCAGAGAAAAGAATTAACAATGACAAGTTTTGATTTTCATTATTTCATTGGAAATTGTCCATGAGACATTTTGCCTAAAAGTGGAAAAAGAAAATCTTATTTGTCCCCCGCACATATGATTTAGTTAGGTTGGAATGTAAACTTAATTTGGATTTTGCAGGACAATACTAGAAGATAGGCTGACTCCAAAGAAACGGCTCCAGAGTTATCAGCAGCTCTTGGAGAGAACTGCGTTTTCATGTCTGTCATACTGCAAAGCATCAGATCATGGATGAAAATTGTTGGGGAGAGAAGAATAAAACAATTCTTTCTCTTCTATCTGACTGCCCCCTTCAGAGCATCATCTGCAAGAAAAGTTAGATGCCAGGAAAAGGGAAAGCTTTGAAGAACTAAGAAACAGATATCCTACAGGGTAGGGAAGAAGGTTGGTGGGAAGAAGATTCAGGAGTAGGTCAGTTACTGATATCTCTAGATATGGGTGCAAAAAAAGTTTGTCAGAAACTTTGGAGAACTAACCCCGATTAGCCTAGCTCAGGAATTCTGGGAGTTGAAGTCCACAAGTCATAAAAGAGCCAAGGTTGCCTACCCCTGGCCTAGCCGGTAGGCAGCAAGATAAGCTAATGGGCTTGACATCATATATGGCAGCTGCCTATCTTCCTAACTGAAATTGGAAAGGTTTG
Organism: Protobothrops mucrosquamatus; assembly: GCF_001527695.2. Classification (NCBI taxonomy): domain Eukaryota; kingdom Metazoa; phylum Chordata; class Lepidosauria; order Squamata; family Viperidae; genus Protobothrops; species Protobothrops mucrosquamatus. The sequence goes on from NW_015387663.1 coordinate 195,760, forward strand.
GAAATAATACCAAGTTATTTCTGGCCTGTTTGTTTCTGAGCCATTCCCTGGCCTTTAGTTTTTGTGCTCCTCACAGGTGGTCCTCGACTTACAGTAGTTTGTTTAGTGATTGTTCAAAGTTACAACGGCACTGAAAAAAGTGACTTATGACCATTTTTCACACTTGTGGCCATCGCAGCATCCCCATGATCAACATTTAGACTCTTGGCAACTGACCCATATTTATGACGGTTGCAGTGTTTACCTGATCCCCTTCTGCAACCTTCTGATCCCCTTCTGACCTGATCCCCTTCTGACCAGCCAAGTCAATGGGGAAGCCAGATTCACTTAACAACCACATCACTAACTTAACAACTGCAGCAATTCACTTAACAACTGTGGCAAGAAAGGTCATAAAGTAGGGCAAAATTCACTTAATAAATGTCTCACTTAGCCACAGAAGTGTTGGGCTCAACTGGGATCGTAAACTGAGGACTATCTGTATTGCAAGTTAATCGAGGAGTCATATCAATCACTAAATAAAATCCAAACTCCCTTCCACAGTTTGCAGATTTTTCGCTTTTGTTTCTTAGCCTGATAACAATTGCATTAGTTTCCATGCAGCCATCGTGAGATGACTTGTCATCAGCTTGAATTTGGGTTTCGGTTGGCTTTCATTGGTCAGCTTCATAAAAGTCAAAGCCCAAGAAGGCCAGCAGAGATTGGCTTTACACACTTTTGGCTTTACACACTTTTGCTCACCCCCTTTGAACAAAACTGATTTCTTAATTTGCCATCATCCCTTGTTCCCACGGTTTCTCCCTCTTCCTCCTGGTAACACTTTCTGTCAGGGTACTGTTATGCAAATTTGGGAGCTTAACTGCTCAGCTGATGGTTTACAGTTGGCAACTCTCCTACACCAATTTTGGTAATAGCTTTCTACGTGACAAGGGATGAGTAAGCCAGCAGAAATGAGCAAGGCTCATTGTTCCTTGCAGCATAGCTGAAATATGAACGAGTGGGGTTGAGAAAATAAACCAAGTATAATACTGGCCAAAGATAAATAAAGAGCTGAGGAAGGCTGGTGAGTGACATCATAGTTGTTAGGTGAAATAGAAAAGCATCACCCAGTGGAAACCATTAGGAGGTTGGTGGGATTTGATTGGCTAGCCTGTGCATTGCTCTTTGAGCAAGATGTGACAGTTAAAAGCCAGTGGACAATATTTTGAAACCCTGAATTTTGAAACCCCATCTATATGCAGAGTTCAAAGGCCACATACAGCTGGGCCTCTGCCATGATCATTAGCCAGCAATGTGATGAGATCTACAGAACACTCTCTACTTGTACAGATCTGATTGTACCAAGGTGGGAAGGTTGGCACAATATGGGGAAAAAATGACAGTGCTAAGAACAGCTACTGCAAGAAAGGAATCAGCAAATTCTTTTCCTCCTTTTGGTGAAGAATATGCCCACTTGTTTTATCATTTCCATTTATGGCACCTTCTGGCTGGGTACTGGAATGCTCTCCCACCTGATTCCATCTGCAAGCTCTTTTTACACAAAGATACCCATCAGTACATGGTGATTGGTTCTTTGGTTAGCCAGGTAAAAATACAGGTGGATGGTAATTGCTGAACTGAGCATCTGGCTGTTGTACCTAGGGGGAATTTGCTGGAAGGCTTCTAAAGTTAGTTGGAGAAGATTCACAGATCCCTTTTCTTGATTTAGAGCAAGGGTGGGCAAATTTATGACCTGTGGGCTTCAACTCCCAGAATTCCCCAGATAGCAAAATTCTGGGAGTTGAGGTCCACATTTCTTAAAGTTGCCATGTTTGGAAAACATTGGTCCACAAGTTTCTGTAGTCCCTGAGAAGAGTTTTCTCCTGGAGAAAACAATTTGGAGGGAATCACTTAGATGACTCAAGAAACAGGAGGAATCTAAAGGTCACTAATAGACCCCTAAATTATTTTTTTCCATTCCTTCCCTGGGTAAATTCCATATCTCCATGAATGGATTTGACTTTCATTGGCATGGTACCAGGATAGGTTTAGGTAGAGATGTGTGAATGGACTTGTATTCTTGCTTTGTCTGCTGGCCTTGTAGATTGCATTATGTCTCTCCAACTTTCTCCACCTAACAAGCTATCAATAGAGGAATGTATACTATTGACTTTTCATCCACACCTCAGATGCTGAAAGATGCTGGCCTTCCTTGTCAGCATTTCTTACTGCTGTTATCATGTCACTGTTCGTTAAACAAATATTGGGTCCTCTTTGAACTCCAGGAGGGTGGGAAATTGAATTGAAACCACTGAACTTCAATGGTTTCAGTTTTGTATTTCAGCCTATGTGTCATTTTCAAATGAAAACTTTGACTTCAGGAAGTGACTCAATGGTTCTAAGGTTATTTTCAATGGCAGGAACAAGGAGCCCCAGCCCAGAAACTTTACCACCATTGGGCCTGCAAAGCTTTAGATCAGACCCTTCAATTCTTCTTTCATGACTGGCTTTCTCATTTTGGCTGCCATACACCTTGGGCAATGAAGTTGGTAAAATTGGTAAGGGCTATGTTCCAAGTCTTCCAGATGAAGTGTCTGCAAGGATGGCTTTCCTTTGGAAAGACTCCAGGACATTGGGAGGGAGTAGAATTTAAGTGAAGTGATTTACATCAGGAGTCTCCAACCTATGGGCCACAGCCTAGTACCGGGCCATGGCCTGTTGGCCAGCAGGCCGCGGGAATGGCTGGCGAGTACACGCATCCCCCACTTATGTTAGGGGCCCCATTTGTGCATGTGCAGGAGTGCTAGTGCTGCCGCCAGTGTCACACGGTTGCTAGCAGCCCGTTTGCATATGCACACAGTTGCTAGTGACCCTCTTACACATGTGCGCAGGCATCAGTGCTGCCATCAGCACCTCCATGGGTGCCTGCAGTCCGCTTGTGCATGTGTGTGGATGCTGGCGGTGCCACTGTGCACATGCTCATTTGCGCATGCGCGTGCACGCACACACATTTCTCTGCTCCTCCCTTTCCCTCTGGGCCACCAATCTGGAAAGGTTGGGGAACTCTGACTTACATCATCTGGACTTTAGCCTTTAAGATATGTGGGCTTCCATTCCAGAATTCCCAAGCCAGCATTTAATTATTATTAAATTTATATGCTGCCCATCTCACTGTCAAGTGACTCTGAGTGCTTACATCATAAAACACCATTAAAACACTAAATATTAGAATTAACACAAATTAGATATGTTAGAAATAATACAATACACTACAGGTAGTCCTTGACTTAAAACAGTTCCTTATTGACCGTTCAAAGTTATAACGGCACTAAAAAAGTGACTTATGACCATTCTTCACATTTCTACACACTGACCATGTGATCAAAATTCAGATGCTTGGCAACTGACTCATACTTATGACCTTCGCTTTGTCCCAAGGTCATGTGATCATCTTTTGCAATCTTTTGACAAGCAAAATCAATGGGGAAACCAGACTCACTTTATAACCGTGTTACTAACTTTATCAACTGCAGTGATTCAATTAACAACTGTCACAAGAAAGGTTATAAAATGGGGCAAAACTCACTTAACAAATGTCTCACTTAACAACAGAAATGTTGGGGTCAATTGTGGTCGTAGACCACAATATAACATATTTTAATGGGTTTTGAAAAAAATGCTTCTTCTTAAATTAGCAACAAAATCTAAAAGCTGAGCTATTTCCTTTGGTATGTCAGTTTTACCCAATGGAGATAACTTTTGCTGAATTATCTTTGTTTTCTCTCCATGCTAGGTTGTATGGTTGATTTTCATGAGCTAGCAACTTTGGAAACAAAGGTGCGTTGGTGAGTAAGAATCCAGAATCCAGAAATAACTCTTGCTTAATTAACCTTGACTGAGCAAACCAAATGGAATCTAAGCTATTTTCCTTGTCATATTTGCATTGTTTGATTAGAGAAGCTGAAACACATACCAGAAGCCCTATTGGCTGCTATAAGAACAGAAGCCATTTTCTTGCTAGCTCTTTTTTTAACTTTCTACCTTATCAGATTATTTCAGGCAGAACTCTCCTCACAGAGTTAACTACAAGATCAGACTAACAATTACGATGGGAAACAGTGCAGCTGAGTAGCTACGGCTGAATGTAACTGCCATGAGCCACTTTCAAATCTTTACTGACATGGTTCCTGGGGGACATCAGAAAAGTCATGGTGGTGGTTGCAACCACACAATCAAACTCCAACCATTTTATGAGATGTAAAGGCAGGGATGTCAAACTGCCAGCCCACGGGCTGGATGCATCACATGGAAGCCGCATCCACCTCAGCTCCGACAAGGGGGGAAAATCCACGACATGTGATGTGGCGAGTTTGACACCCCTGTGTAAAGGCCTTAAATATCCAGTGGTACCTCCATCTTGAGGTTTTGACATTGCTGTGCATCAAGGAATATGGTTATATCAATCCCTGAGTGATCTTGAATGGCCATTATTTCACAGCTTAACCCATCCTATAAGAGAGTTTGATAAACTCTCCAAGTACATTATCTTGGAGGAAAGGTGAGATATAAATGTTAGAAGTAGACACACCCATCATTTTCAAATTCTGAAGAAGCACTTTTGTTCAATTTAGCTGAGATACCACAAAGGGCAGCCTGTTGGGAGGCCCTGTTTGTGGAATGGCTGAGAACAGAGGGCACAGTTTGCTCACACTGAATACAAATGAGGTCTGCAATATAAAATCTAAAGTAGATATATCCCCCCTTTTTTTAAAAAAAGTAAGCGCTTTAGGTGTGCCTCCCATATCCCACTTGTCAAGTGAGACACTCGGCTTCCAGAAGGGTTCCCAAACCTATATTAAGAATCCCACAAGATTAGGGCTTGAGTTAACATTAAATTTGCAGTGCACAGTATAAGAGAGTTGGAAGGGACTGTGGAGGTCTTCTAGTCCAACCCTCTACTCTGGCAGGAAACCCTATACTATTTCAGACAAATGGCTGTCCAGTCTCTTCTTAAAAACTTCCAGTGTTGGAGCATTCACCGCTTCTGGAAGCAGGTTGTTCCACTGATTAATTGTTCTCACTGTCAGGAAGTTTCTCCTTAGTTCTAGGTTGCTTCTCTCCTTGATTAGTTTCCATCCGTTGCTTCTTGTCCTGCCTTCAGGCGCTTTGCAGAATAACTTGGCTCCCTCTTCTTCATGGCAGAATACAGAGTAACTTTGAGAGCATGGTAGATTATTGCAACCTGCTTCTGCCAATATTGAAGTACAGGTAGTCCTCGACTTACAACGGTTTGTTTAGTAGCCATTCATAGTTACAAGAGCACTGAAAAAGGTGACTAATGACCGTGTTTCACATTTACACCCATTGCAGCATCGCCATAATCACGTAACCATCATTCAGATGTTTGGCAACTGACTCTATGACGGTTGCAGTGTCCAAGGGTCATGTGATCACCTTCTGCGACATTCTGACAAGCAGTGGTTCATTTAACAACTGTGGCAAGAAAGATTGTAAAATGGGAGAAAATTCACTTAACAAATGTCTCGCTTAGCAACAGAAATTTTGGGCTCTGTTGTGGTCGTAAGTGGAGGACTACCCGTACTCTGTAGTCATCTGAAGAGTTTGTATCTCTCCTTTAATTTCTGACTTCCTTATTTTGTATTTGTCCTGTAAATGGGCATGGGTGATTCCTGGGCGGCAGCCTTTTAAGGCGCTGCTGCTGAGATGGAAATGAGAGCTCCCATTGGCTAACCGTGAGTCACCTCTACTGTTATGCGCGCTCCTGGGCATTCTCCTTCCCTTAATGGTTCAGGAGTATCCATCTCAGCAGCTTCATTGAGTAGAGGAACTCATGTGGAATGAGCCAACCACTTCAAGCTAAGCAGCTCTTTTCTTTCCCCTAAAAGGGAAAAAGAAGCTAGGCAGCAGCTCACCTGAACGCAATGTGATGGGGAAGCTGGCAGAAGTAATGTGACGGGTGGCAAAGATACTTTCCAGAGGTCATACATTGCAGATAGATGCATTTCGGTGGCTGAGATTAAACCTGATGAACTTAAGACTCCACGTCTAGGTTGACAAAGAGTGAGATTTTCCCGGCAATGCTGAGCTCACTGAAAGATTATGGCCCATCAACCCCTTTCAGAATTTAGCCTGTAACTCTTGGCACATCTGCAGAGTGGTGAGGGAGGGATACTTGGTTAGGCTGGTGTTGGTTCACAATTATAAGTGATCAGCATCAGGATCCACAAGGGTCTTTACACCTGTATTGTTACGCTCAAAGATTCTTCTGCAGTCCTTTTCAATTCTTTCCCTTCTGTTGGATGGGAAAGAAAATTTTAAACTAAAGTTTATAGTATGGAATTACTCAGAATTTCCAGCCAGGTTTTTCATTTTTTTTCTCAAAATCAGAGAGGAAGACAAAAATGCTAGCTTCACATATTATGCCATAAATGAAAGAATGGCTTCTTTATGCTGGTCAGAAGCCGGCTATTTAAGATACCCTGCAAGAAGTAAGAGGCCATATTATTATACAATACATAGTAGGGCTCACATTGAAATTGTGATTGCAATAGGAAGACAGTCCTATTGTAGTATGGCAGGGAGCCTATAGATTGCTGGAAGAGAAGACATTGATGATCAATCTAACCCTTGCTGGATAGCATCAATTCTTATGTTATTGCACTGGTAGCCTCAGATTCCCAGCTCTGTTTAAAGTTGGCAATTATCTACAAAGTCCTATATAGCATAGTGCTCAAGTACATCAATCACTATCTTGCCAAAATTAAATCTGCCCCATCTGAACATCTCAATAGGATAATCAACATCTCCCAACTACAATATGAGCCCCAAATTTTTGTTACTAAGTGAGACATTTGTTAAGTGAATTTTGCTCCATTTTATCACCTTTCTTCCAGTCATCAAGTGAATCACTGCAGTTGTTAAATTAGTAACATGATGGTTAAATGAATCTGGTTTCCCCATTGACTTTGCTTGTCAGAAGGTTGCATAAGGTGAGCACGTGATCCCGGGATGGTCATAAATGTGAGTCAGTTCCCAAGCATCTGAATTTTGATTGTGTGACCACGGGAATGCTGCAGGTGTGAAAAATTGTCCTAAGTCACTTTTTTTCAGTGCCATTGTAACTTCAAATTGTCTATTTTAAGTCAAAGATTACCTGTGTTACGTAAAGCAGGGAAGATAAAACTTTTCAACCATATGTTTTGCCTCTTTATACCCTCACCTTTCTCCCTCTGATCTAGTTTACAGGAGGTAGAGCTGCTGGCTCGGTCACCCATTTGGGCAACTCACCAGGGAGGAACAAATCTAATTTCTTATTTTCTCTGTCTGAATATCAACTCAACAGACTTTGTAAAATTACCGGGGTGATGAAGACAAAGCTGCAGCTTTAAAAATAAATGAGCACAATAAAATAATAAGGGCAACCTTGTCTTTGCTTACTTGGTCTCTTCGGATGCTGGCCCTCTGCCACAAAAATAATGTTCTGCTGGCAATCTAGGTGGGATGCTTAATGCTCTGCCCTGTCACCTAATTCCATAGATGGAAACCTGACGTCAGAAGAGGGGCTAAGGCTGTGATTGATCCTGGGTCTGATTAAATCCAAACTCCCTGTCCTTCTCATCTAAGGCATTTCTTTTTTAACCCAAAGTCTTCTTGGAGCTTAATATCCGGGGACAAAGAGGGCTGGCAAATTACTGATTCCCATTTTCGTAGGTGGTGTCAGAATGGCATTTCCTTTCTATGGTCCTAAAATAGCCACCTGGGCAGCAAAATCTTACCTTCTGTGCTGTGTTGAATGGAATCTGAAATGCTGCTAGACGGCGCCCTCATGAGGCTGGCAAAAGTATTGTGCCTCTTCATTCCATGATGCTAGCTGAAGTGAAAACGAGAGGAACTTGAACGGGATGACAAGGATAAACGGGCAATCCGGTGACTATCAAAATACAGTAATTCTAAATTTTAGAATGAACACAAATTAGATAAGTTAGAAATACTTATCTTGTTGACTTACAACATTTAGTGACCATTCAAAGTTGCAACAGCACTGAAAAAAGTTAATTTATGACTATTTTTCACACTTATGACCATTGCAGCATCCCCATGATCATGTGGTCAAAAATTCAGATGCTTGGAAACTGACTCATATTGATGACAGTCGTGTGATTACTTTTTGCGACCCTCTAACAAGCAAAGTCAATGGGAAAGCCAGATTCACTTAACAACCATGTTACTAACTGAGCAATTGCAATGATTCACTTAACAACTGTGGCAAGAAAGTTGTAAAATGGGACAAAACTCACTTAACAAATGTCTCATTTAGCAACAGAAATTTTGGGCTCAATTGCGGTCATTAAACTGAGAACTACATCTATGTGGGAAGATTGCAACTGCTATTCTATTCTATTCTATTCTATTTCTTGTTCTTATTCTTATTCTATTCTATTCTATTCTATTCTGCATTCTGTGCTATGCTATGCTATGCTATGCTATGCTATGCTATGCTATGCTATGCTATGCTATGCTATGCTATGAAGTGTTGACTTCAGATGGAATTCTTCTTCAGATCCTCTACCTCTTAATAACAATACAGAAAAATTGTTGTGCATTTGTGTTTGTGTGGTGTGTGTGAAAATAAGAGCACTTAGATCAACATTTGTCTCTTTTATGAGATGGCCAACCTATTAGTTGGGACATGCAGATCCCTTTCACTCTGATCACTGTCAGTGCCACAGCAATTGATGCATCTTTCCATATTATGTTTTTAAAAAGATATTTGGAAAAATATGTTCTGTAATCATTCTGAACTTTCTCAGCTTTTGTTCTGACTTTTTTTTAAAAAAGCAACAAATGCCCAAGAGATATTTATTTGTACCCATTTCCAGATTTCTATTTTCTTTTCTACTTAACCAGAGACTTGGAAAGCACTTACAGAATCCATCCCATTCCATTCTTTTCCTTGCCGAGTGGATGTGTAAGAGGGCTGTTTTTCTTCTACATGACTTCTGATAAGCCATAATAGTGGTTTTTCTTTTCTCCAATTTTAGTTTTATTAAATTACCATCTTTTGACTTTTCCTTGCTTTAAATCCTTTAGTTGTTTCCACCAAGTCTCCTCTGCTTCTGGTGGTTGATGCTTAACTGTCCTCAAAAACGGAGAATCATTTTTTCCCCTTTGAATTTGGCTCCTTCTGCACAGCCCTCATAGGTAACACTAAGAGATTACTGTGGTTTCAGTTATAAGCTAATAGGTCTGCAAAGTCACTCTGTAACATTCCAAAAGCTGCCACTGAATAGTGTGTTTAGTGTGATCCAAAAGGACAATCATTACATGCATGAGCAGTTATATAAACCAGATTAATTTAAATTCAATTCAAATGAAACCAAAGTAACTTTTTATCTAGATCTGCCCCCTTATTTGCTCTGGCCACTTTCTGAAATAAGCATCTGTAGCATCTCACTCAAACCGTCTGCATCCCCCAGGTTCCTCAAAAGTTGCATGATTGTGGATTCCTATGGATGCTGGATGCCCAACTGGATTCATAAATGGATGCACAAATTGCAGGCTCCTATGCATGGATTACTGCCTTGTCATGGCGAAGGAGCTTGTGTAAGTCAATGAAGTTATGAGCTATGCCGTGCAGGGCCACCCAAGACAGACAGGTCAGAGCAGAGAGTTCTGACAAAATGTGATCCACTGGAGAAGGAAATGGCAACCCACTCCAGTATCTTTGCCATGAAAACCCCATGGACAGTAACAAAAGGCAAAAAGATATGACGCTGGAAGATGAGCCCCTCAGGTCAGAAGGTGTCCAATATGCTACTGGGGAAGAGCAGAGGGCTAGTACTAGTAGCACCAGAAAGAATGAAGCGACTGGGCCAAAGCCGAAAGGATGCTCAGCTGTGGATATATCTGGTGGTGAAAGGAAAGTCCGATGCTGTAAAGATCTTTTCTCCATAGGAACCTGGAATGTAAGATCCATGAATCAAGGCAAGCTAGACGTAGTCAAACAAGAGATGACAAGACTGAACATCGACATCTTAGGAATCAGCGAACTAAAATGGACAGGAATGGGTGAATTTAACTCAGAAGACCATCAGGTATACTACTGCGGGCAAGAATCCCTCAGAAGAAATGGAGTAGTCTTCATAGTCAATAAAAGAATAGGAAAAGCAAAACTGGGATACAATCCCCAAAATGACAGAATGATCTCAGTGCGAATCCAAGGCAAACCATTCAATATCACAGTAGTCTAAGTCTATGCCCCAACCACTGGTGCTGAAGAGGATGAAATTGACCAGTTCTATGAAGCCCTACAGCACCTTATAAAATTAACACCAAAAATGATGTCCTTATCATCATGGGGGATTGGAATGCTAAAGTAGGAAGCCAAAAGATAACCTGAATAACAGGCAAGTAGGGAAAAGCACTAGGCCACTCAGGTATGAACTAAATCATATTCCTGAGGAATATACAGTAGAGGTGACAAATAGATTTAAGGAATTAGATCTGATAGACAGAGTGCCTGAAGAACTATGGACGGAGGTTCGCAACATTGTACAAGAGGTAGCAACTAAAACCATCCCAAAGAAAAAGAAATGCAAGATAGCAAAATGGCTGTCTGAGGAAGCTTTGCAAATAGCTGAGAAAAGAAGGGAAGTGAAAGGCAAAGGAGAAAGAGAAAGATACACCCAATTGAATGCAGAATTCCAGAGAATAGCTAGAAGAGATAAGAATACCTTCTTAAATGAACAGTGCAAAGAAATAGAAGAGAACAGAATAGGGAGGACCAGAGATCTCTTCAAGAAAATTGGAGATATGAAGGGAACGTTTCATGCAAAGACGGGCATGATAAAGGACCAAAATGGCAGGGACCTAACAGAGGCAGAAGAGATTAAGAAGAGGTGGCAAAACTACACAGAAGAACTATACAAGAATGAGCTTAACATCCCAGATAAGCACAATGGGGTGGTCACTGACCTCAAGCCAGACATCCTAGAATGTGAAGTGAAATGGGCCTTAGGAAATCTGAGCAACAACAAAGCTAGTGGAGGTGACAGCATTCCAGCTAAGCTACTCAAAATCTTAAAAGATGATGCAGTAAAAGTGCTACACTCAATTTGCCAGCAAATTTGGAAAACTCAACAGTGGCCACAGGATTGGAAAAGGTCAGTTTACATTCCAATTCCAAAGAAAGGCAATGCCAAAGAATGTTCAAACTATTGCACCATTGCACTCATTTCACGTGCTAGTAAAGTTATGCTTAAAATCCTACAAGCTAGACTCCAGCAGTATGTGGACCAAGAACTACCAGAAGTACAGGCAGGATTTCGAAGAAGCAGAGGAACTAGAGATCAAATTGCCAACATACGCTGGATGATGGAGAAAGCTAGGGAATTCCAGAAAAACATCTACTTCTGCTTCATTTACTATGCCTTTGATTGTGTGGATCACAACAAATTGTGGCAAGTTCTTAAAGAGATGGGAGTACCAGACCATCTTATTTGTCTCTTGAGAAACCTATATGTGGGTCAAGAAGCAACAGTGAGAACTGGACACGGAAGCACTGATTGGTTCAAAATTGGGAAAGGAGTCCGGCAAGGCTGTATACTGTCGCCCTGCCTATTTAACTCATATGCAGAGCACATCATGAGAAAGGCAGGGCTAGATGAATCAAAAGTTGGAATTAAGATTGCCGGGAGAAATATCAACAACCTAAGATATACAGATGATACCACTCTAATGGCAGAAAATGAAGAGGGACTAAAGAGCCTCTTGATGCGAGTGAAGAAGGAGAGTGCACAAGTTGGCTTGAAACTCAACATTAAGAAAACCAAAATCATGGCATCTGGCCCTCTCAATTCTTGGCAAATAGATGGGGAAGAAATGGAGGTAGTGACAGATTTTATTTTCCTGGGCTCCAAGATCACCTCAGATGGGGACTGCAGCCAAGAAATTAAAAGACTGCTCCTGGGGAGGAAAGCTATGGCAAATCTAGACAGCATACTAAAAAGCAGAGACATCACCCTGCCAACATAAGTATGTATAGTCAAGGCCATGGTTTTCCCAGTTGCAATGTATGGATGTGAAAGTTGGACCATAAGAAAGGTTGAGCGACAAAGAATTGAGGCCTTTGAACTATGGTGCTGGAGAAGACTCCTGCTAGTCCCTTGGGCTGCAAAGCGTTCAAACCGATCAGTCCTAGAAGAGATCAACCCCAACTGCTCTTTAGAAGGCCAGATCCTGAAGTTGAAATTCAAATACCTTGGCCACCTAATGAGAAGGACTCACTGGAGAAGGGCCTAATGCTGGGAAAGATTGAGGGCAATAGAAAAAGGGGATGACAGAGAATGAGGTGGCTGGATGGAGTCACTGAAGCAGTAGGTGTGAACTTAAATGGACTCCAGAAGATGGTAGAGGACAGGAAGACCTGGAGGAACGTTGTCCATGGGGTCGCGATGGGTCGGACACGTATACCCACTTCAGGAAAACAAGTCAACTTTTGATGAGTATCCAATCCAATGAGAGACGGAGTTTTAGGAGCTGTTTGCTAAAGGTTTCTCAGTGATGTTCTCCTCTTTTGGGATTTACTTTAAACTTCTCCTTGCTACATTTTCAAGAAGTCATAAAACGTATCTTTTGAAGAACACACTGCTGTAGCATGATCTTGCCTGGCCCCACCAAACTGTGCTGCATCAAATCGATTTCACTGATTTTTGTTTTTAACTTTCTGACGTTATTGGAATACTGCATTCAATTCTGGCCATCATGATGCAAAAAAAAAAAAAAAAGGTTGAGATCCTAGAAAGAGGGCAGAGAAGAGCAGCAAGGATGGTAAGGGGTCTGGAAGCTAAACCATATGATGAACAACTGAGGGAACTAGGTATGTCTACTCAAACAAACAAAAGGACTAGGGGATGATGTGATAGCAGACTTCCAGTACTTGAGGGGTTGTCACAGAGGAGTCAACCTATTTTCCAAAGCATCTGAGGACAGAATAGGAATAGGTGAAAGATCATTAAAAAGACATCCATCCTAGTACCGCAGTCCTAGGCTGCATTAACAGAGATAGAATCAAGCCCATGTGAAGGGTTAATACCACTTTATAATGCCTTGGTTAAGGCCACACTTGGAATTTTGCATCCAGTTTTGATCGCCATGATATAAAAAGAGATGTTGAGATTCTAGAAAGAGTGCAGAGAAGAACAACAATGATGATTAGGTCACTGGAGGCTAAAACATTATAGGAATGGTTGCAGGAATTGGATATGTCTAGTTTAATGAAGAGAAGGACTAGGGGTGACATGATAGCAGTGTTCTAATCTCTAAGGGGCTGTCACAAAGAATAATCAAGGAAAGAAGCAAATCTAGAACTAAGGAGAAATTTCCTGACAGTCAGAACAACTATCAGTGGAAGGGGTTGCCTCCAGAAGTTGTGGGTGCTCCATCACTGAAGGTTTTTTAAGAGATTGGACAACCATTTGCCTGAAATGGTTTAGGGTTTCCTGCTTTAGCAGGGGGTTAGGATTAGAAGGCCTCCAAGGTCCCTTCCAACTCTCTTATTCCATTAGAATTAAGGAGAAATTTCCTGACAGAAAATTCCTGACAGGAAGAATGATTAATCAGTGGAACGGCTTGCCTTCGGAGGTTGTGGGTGCTCCATCACTAGAGATTTTCAAGAAGAGATTGGGTAATCATTGTCTGGAATGGTATAAGATCTCCTGCCATGGGCAGACAGTTTGACTATAAGACCTCCAACTTGTTATTCTACTTTCTGTTGCAAGTTGCTCAGACTCTTCAGAAATGGCAAAGGAATTGCAGAATAAAATAAAAACTGTCCCTTGTCGGGACATCAGGGCGGAGATACCCCATATTTCAGTTACGCAAATGACTGCCAGACAAACTGGAGGTGGTATGTTGGGATTTTAAAATTTATTCCAACATGCTATTTTTTAAAAAATAGGCTCAGACTGATTAGACAGCCCAAACTGTATTAAAGGCAATATACGTGTAAAAACTTCTTTCATTCACAGTACAGATGTCATTTACAATTAAGGATCACAAACATCAAATGCTGAGTAATTTCTCTCTTTTTTAAACATTATATTCTGTGCTTTTTACCTGCATTTTTTTGCACTCTTATTACCATACAGACATTGCAAGATGCAAATGTAGAAACTGAAATAAAAATTACAGGCAAAACTACCAAATTACACTGTACTCTGAGTCTGTACATATTTACAGTACCTTTTTGGAATGTATTGCCATTTTTAAGAACATATAGAAACTTTCTAAAGACTATTCCACTTAGAGAATACATACACCTTTTAGAAAAAAAGGCAAATATTTATCTTACATGAGACCATGTATATTAAATTTGCGTACACATCATCATTATTAATATTTTACATTACATTTACTAAAGTGAGCATAAGTGCCGTAATATTCAAGACTGAAAACTTACTTTATGTCATCATTAGGACCCAAATTTGGTATTTTCTAAAAAAATATTTTACCTTTTAATTCACAAATACTGTGCAATAAACAGGACGTAACCCCCCCAAAAAAAGTTCTTAAGGAATACACACAAAATCAAGTTTGGAAAAATTAAAAAGGAGGAAAAATATTGAAATAGACAGAGAAGGGCTAGATCACAATGCTTAACACTTAGCTCAGAAATGGCATAACAGCTTCAAAACACTATATATTTAGTGCCTCTTAAAAATCAGTCACCGTGACTTGGCATTGCATTTTTTAAAAAATAATAATAATAATAATAGTGACTTAAATAGAGAGACTCGGGTGCTAGAAGAAAGAACTTTCTGCTAAGAAATAGTGAACGAGTTAAATATAATTGCTCTGTTTGAACTGAACATAGAACGATAGTATGAGGCTCGTTATTCCAGTTCTCCTCCAATGTAGTTATAAATAATTTATTGCTTTAAGCCCACTGCCAAAATTATGGTTGATTTTTGACTTATGCTATATATCCTTAAAATGAGCCAACATGAAGCCATGGTTTATGAAGGTTTGTTTCAGCAAACCTTAGTTAAGGTTAACCATAGGAGAAGGCCTGGATGCAATATCAAACACTGGTTAATCTAATATCAGACAGGTTGAAACTCCTTCTTATGATTGCATTGGAAGAGAATGAGGATAGGGCACACAAGTCCACAATTCATCGATTGGGTGCCATGATTTACAAACTACAATGTCTTGGTTCACAAAAGAGGCGAAGACAAACTCAAGCAAGCCATATTAGGGTTTAGAAATTACATGCAACTGCTCCTAGGAGATCTATGACTCCTAGCCCAGTCATAGATCTTCCATTTACATTTACTGAGAAAGTGCAGTAATTCTGACTACTATGTCATGGAGACAACCAATAGAGCAGACATGTCAAACTCGTGACGTCGCGCAACGTATCGGGAGTGTTTTGCCATTACCGGCAATGGGGTGGGAGCAGCTTCCGCGTGACGTGTCCGGCCCATGGGCCAGCAGTTTGACACCCCTGCAATAGAGAGGAGGATGCCATCATAACTGGGCCACTTTTATAGGTGAGGCAATAAAGACCTCTCTCTGACTGTTTGGTATTTTCATGAAAGGCTACTTGAAAAAGTGATCCATACTATCATGGATTGGTTTTCCTGTATCTCTGGAACACAAATCGTAGCTCTAAATATGAACCACAACAATTGCAAACAAAACCTGGTTTGGTGTTTCCAACTTCATCCAAACTAATACATCATATGGCATATGTTTCAATTAACTCAGAAAACAAACCACTTTCAAAAGACTGGTCTTTAATGAACAGACAGTATATCAAAGGGCTTAAATACTGCCTTTCAGAGATGACAACTCTAGGAATAAATCACTTTGAAAATAAAAAGCTATCCACTCATTTTGAAGTCCTCAGCAGTTTAAAGGGAGAATTCTTTGGCCTGAAGGTGGATAGAAGCAGGAGGGGGGGTTGGTCACCAAAACACCAATGGAAATACTCATGAACTAAAACACAAATATCATTATTGAAACCCAATAATCAAATATAAAGATTTCTGTAAATTTTTGCAAGCGATTCTTCTTTCTTTTTCAACCAAAAACTGGAGGGTGGTGGTGAAAAATCTAGAAATATTCCACAGAACCTGCTCAATTACATAAATTAGGGGTGCACAGAAGTATCCATTCAAATCATTTCAAAATCAGAATAACCCCAGGTTAAAATGGCCTGTCTCTACTGTGGAGAAGCTGTCTTGAGCTCAAAACTGGCTTATTCTTTGAGCATTCTCAATTCAAAATTTTCCCAGAATACTCAAAATAGCCCACTTCATATTTGGATCAAAACATTTTATTGACAAATCATATGTATCTTACTCTGAAATGAATGGTATTATACTCAGAGATATTTACTCTGAAATAAGTCTTAGGATACATGACTTTTGGAGGGAAATTACCTCTAAAAAGACTTTGTTAATAGCAATGAGATTCTGTTCAGTTTTCCTAGTCTGAGATGATAAGGGCCAGCTAGTCATAAGTGTCTCCTAAATTTCCTTATAGCACCACAATGTCTTGACTGACCCAGTACTTGACTTTTAATGGGGCGATTTTAAGTGCTTCCAGTGAAGCACCTTCTTAAGGCTTTGCTAGGTCTTCCTAGAGTGCTCAGCACCATACAATTTGAGCCCTTGGTGTGTTGAGTAGCTTGCCGTCAGGGAAGCCAGCTCCATCTGGCCAACCGATGCACTCGGTTGGCCAACAAGAAATGCCCTAGAGACCCAGAAGATTACATGGCTCACAAAAGAAAGAAAAAAGTGATGAGAGAGGAATTGCTCCCATTTATTTTTCCTGTATCACAACTAAAGTTTTTTAACACACGACTTTAGTTGGCCTGTGATTACATAGCAGTAGCAATAGCATTTAGACTTATATACCACTTCACAGTGATTTACAGCCCTCCCTTTACAGCAATTTACAGTCAGCCTATTGCCCCCAACAATCCAGGTCCTCATTTTACCGACCTTGGAAGGATAGAAAGCTGAGTCAACCTTGAGCCAGTGAGAATTGAACTGCTGGCAGTCAGTAGAATTAGCGTGCAATACTGCATTCTAACCTCTGCATCACCATGGATCATATTAGAAAATGAGAACTCCACTAGCAAACAAGTCAAGCTGACACCTGTTTGTGTTTACAATGGACACTCATTATGCAAAAGAAGGCTCAAACAACTTGGTGGCCTTTAGGTATTTAAGATTTCAAGTCTTAACAGTCCCCTGCTCCTGGTCATGCAATCTAGAGCTAATGGGAGCTGAAGCCCAAAGCAACTGAATGATGCCAAGTATAAACTATGCCATGCTAAGGTCAAAGTGAGGCTGCTGGCAGGTATGCTGGTACAAATATCTGGATCTGGGCAAACATTAGTTCCCAATCAGGAAATGAAAAGGAGGAATTCAAGTAGAGCCTTCTAAATTGTGAGAAGAGAGATCACAAAAGGTTACAATGCATTGCATAGTGTATTGGGTCTTCTGCTATTCAGTCTATGCTAGGAGCATTGTGGTCCCAATAGGAGATTTCAGGATCCACCTCCCCAAACTAAAATGCCCTTACAAGCAACATAACAATGTATGAAGTGGTAACATCAAGCCTCCTAACGGTGAACAAAATTTTACTTCCATCTGCAGAGCATGGAAGGGAGACAGAACAGTATCAGAACAAAAAAATAAAAATAAACATACCCTAATTATTAATATTACCTCTGGGAATCTAAATTCCACCACAAATCATAGAATCCATTGCAAGGTAAAAGAAATGTGCCTTCCACACTGCATTTAAATGAAAAGGAGGTGAAAGCAGGAAAAAGCTGGGAAAACAGAAAACCCTGAGCATTATGTTGCATTTGATCTAGCCCCCAAATGAAACCAGGCACAGTTAAAGCATGAATGGATCAAAGACGTGAGAGTGTCCAATAATGGCTCGTGTACACTTACAATACTGAAAACCGTTTGGTCCATTAAAGAGTTGCATGGAAAGCCAACTGGGAAGAAGGAAAATAAAGGACCCAGGAATTCAAAGCCTCAGTGGAGATGAAATACTGTTGTCCAGCAATTGCCACAGAGATGATGATCCAAGGATTGCTTCTTCAATGCTGGACAGGGTATGGGGGAATCCTCTGAAGTGAATGCAAGGTAGTGCCAATTTCTGTTGATTCAATATATTCTATTTAATCCAGTAATAGATATTGTACTCCATGATCTGACTCAGGAGAAAACTGAATTAGACCCCCTTCAAAGTTTTGATGCTGGATTCCAGTGCAAACACAACAGCACCATCACACTCAGCCCCGAAAGAGGTATCAGAAGCAGAAGTAAACAAAGTAAAAATGTTGAAGACCACATGTGGCGTTTTCCAGTGAACTCTGCAATTCCAGGGTTGAATTGGTTGCTTTCATATCACAATGTTACCTTGACCAAATGGACACAAAACCAGCCAAACAAAAATGGCCTAACATCCCGTTTTCATAAATTCCTTAATACAATACATAAAACAATACATCTCATATTATTTAACCCATTCTGTGTTGTTCACCTATGCAGAACCCAACCGTCCATGGCTTTATCAAGCCAGCTTAATCAGATGAACTCATTTAGGATTCTTCTTCTTCTTCTTTTCCTGATTTGGAGGAAATGAGAGAGCATGCACACAATAAATTCAGAACATCTCAGATAGCTCTGAACTGGTCCACTGGATAAACATTTGTGGATCTGTTGCAGGGCTGGTGAGTGAGGGGGAAGGGGGCTGGCTTCATTTTTGAAAAGCATTTGTACAGACTCCATACAGACTCTTCAAATAAATGCTGAGCACACAATCTTATCAGAGTAAACACTTCTTTTTAACAGTTGCACTTTTAAAATGGTATGAACAAAGCAGAATTGCATGACACTGCCATGATTTGTACGTGGCACCAATTGGTTAGCGGTTGGGTGGGCACTTCTTAAAACTGCTCTTAAAAAAAAAACTGGCTAAATATTCACCACCACATTGCGCAGACGTGAAATTTGGCTCTCTGCCTCATTGCATGTTTGCACTTATTCAAAAGGTTGGGAGGATAAACTGTGCAAAAATCAAATAAAAAGACCTAAATTTCCTGTTTTATCTATTAAGACTGAATGAATATTTTTCCTACATACGAGGTCTTAAAGTAATGCTGTTTTCAGTTTTTATAGTCTCCCATCCAGCATGATCTTGCTGGTTTGAGATTACAGCTAGTCCCCAATTTACAACAGTGTGCTTAGTGACTGTTTTGAAATTACAGTGGAACTAAAAAAGCGACTTATGGCCATTTTTCACACTTACGACCCTTGCAGCATCCCCATGGTCACGTGATCAAAATTCAGACGCTTGGCAATTGGCTCATATTTATGAGGGGTCATGTGGTCACATTAGTGACCTTCTGCCAAGCAAAGTCAATGGGGAAGCCAGATTCATTTTACAGCTGTGTCACTAACTTTACAACTGCAGTGATTCATTTAACAGCTGTGGCAAGAAAGGCCATAAAATGGGGCAAAACTCACTTAACAAATGTCTCACTGAGCCACAGAAATTGTGGTCGTAGGTCGAGGACTACCTGCATACAGGTTGAAATCCAGCCTCTCTGGAGAGCCATCAAATTGACCAACCTCCTCTTTCAGAGGGAGATGGTCTAATTGATACAAATGTATCATGAAATCAGAAATTATAACTATGGCGGGGGCAGATGTAAGCATAAGCATGCACTTAACTTGTACTGGTGGGAAGACCCTTGCTAATGGCTTGTACCACACCGAAGTCCTGGTTCAACACCCATCATGGGTTCCTTAGAGCTTGCTCACCCACATGTGCATTGTGCAGAAGACAGCTCCAATGGAATCCGTTTTATAAGTAAGAAACTAAGGTTTCTTTCTTCTCTGCACTAGTTTCCAAAAATGGAAGGGTCAAGTCTGGATGTTTTGTTTTTTTTAAAAAAAAAAAAAATTGGTGTAAGAAACTCGGGACAATTTTTTTTTTAAAGGAGAGACATATTTCTAAATCTGAGGTTATGTATCTCATACTTGAGAGCACATTTTCGAACACTAAGATTCCAGGAGCAGAAGAAAACAAAAAAAGATTCTCAACTAAGTCTCAGCCAACGTTTACCAGCCGACTTCCATGGCTGGTAAAAAGCACCCTTTAGGATTGTGTGCACATGGATTTAAGCAGCAGCAACGTGGAATGTCAGCATTAAAGCAAGAATGGCTGCCAGAAAGAACAGATCCACACCATTCTCAGAACATATTTTTTTTTACATTCAATATATTTCTATTTCCTTCCAATTTATTTATTTTTTCTTAAAAGGGGATAACCC
The DNA here is from genome assembly GCF_001527695.2 of Protobothrops mucrosquamatus. NCBI lineage: Eukaryota > Metazoa > Chordata > Lepidosauria > Squamata > Viperidae > Protobothrops > Protobothrops mucrosquamatus. Next base: position 216,128 of record NW_015387663.1, read on the forward strand.
TTCATATGTCTGTGTGTCCCTTTTTAAAAAGTGCTTTTGTGGGTTGTATTTAGGGAGGCACCTGCTGAGATCACCAATCTCTCTCCCTCTCCCCCCCCTTTTTTTTCAGGGCAGGGAGACAGAATTATTTTCACTGCCATTAATACCTCCCCAAAGTAAGTGCTAATTTCATCAACAATTCAAGGGTAAACACTTCTCCCCCCTCCCCATCAGAACAGTCACAGCTGTCCTTAAAGCACATTTACAGGCAATCAGAATAATGCAAATAATAATAAAAAAGAACCATTATAAAATAACAAGCACTTCACCACATATTAAATAAACCATGTAATAAATAGGGATGGGGGATTATAACTTCTGTACAGGGGAGCAGATTTTTTTTTCCCTAATCAGTATCTCTGAAGAGGTGTCAATTTTTGTAGAAGTTTTCAGTGCATCCTTTGGAAAAGATTCTTGACTCTTTCCTGTCTGCATTTATCGGAGTTCCTTGGAACAGACATGGTTAATGGCAATGGAGAGGCATGGGTGATTAACGCCTTTTCAAGTGTGTAAAACACTTGTAGCTTCAGTTTTGTGTGTGTGTGTGTGTGTGTATGTGTGTGTGCATGTCAAGCAACCACAACAAAAAGGGGCATTGATAAAGGCACAAGGAAATGTGAAAGTAAAATGGAGGGAGCGAGCATGATTTTTCTACACGAAAGGGACCTTCCTGTAGCAATGATTTACTCTAAAACCAACAGCACTGACCAAGGTCTGTTGTTAACATCTGAGAAGTTGCTGAGAAGGACAGAGCAGGAGCTTAAGTATTTCCTGTACTGTTCTCCACTCTGCTTTGTGCTAAGCCAAAGCCTGCAGCCTGTTCCAAGGATGGACTTCTTCTCCTAGGTGCCCCTGCTTGTGGGGCTGGCTCTCCTGACAGGTTCCTTCTCCTGGTGGAGAGCTGGTGAGAGGACTGGCTGAATGAATGTTCCAACAGGCAGCCCATGCTGCTGCTTCGGTCCAGTGACTGCGTGGGGATGCTTGAAATAAAAGTGCAGGTGGATCTGAAAGTAGTACATGAGCTGCCACCATGTTTCTCCCCCTTCTTGGTGAAGGGTCCTTCCCCATGAGCCAAAGGCTTTGGAGAACACTCCCCCGTTGAGCAAGAACTCATCTGAGTGGCCGTACAACTCTCCTGCTCTGAACTACACTTTTTTACCCTGTATCCCTCCTTGGATCGTATTTGATGAAGTTCACTAGTCCTTGTTTTCTCTTCCATGTAGATGCCGCTTTGAAGTGGCGAAGTGGCCGATGAAGAAGGAGCTTCATATCTGTTTGGAGTTTCTTTGCCCTTGACTTTCATCTGGCTGAATTCAGAAGTGCTACCACCAAGTTCAAAGTAGCTGGCCTGCAGGGACATCACTGATCCATGCCCCAAGCTGGGATGGCTGCTGGGCCTTGCCTGGACCATTTGGATGCCCCCAATTGGGATCATCGGGCAAGGGCTCCTGGGTAATTGCTGGGAGTGCAAAGGGAGATGACTAAAAATATGGTCTTCCACTCGATCTGGAGCATGAATGGGTACTTCATGGAGCGATTGCAAAGGTCTGAAATAGAGATGTTGAATGATGCCTGGTGAAACTGTTGGGCTCCTGGACTCTGTCTTCTGCAATGACAAGAGGCATATAAAAAGTCAATTCTTTAAGTCTGGAGTATACAGTTGTGGACACAAAATACTGGGTTTTTTAATTTAGAAAATTCTTATTTAGAAAAACAAGATGACTCTTAATTTAAAAAAACAATTCTTAATTTCTTAATTTAGAAAAACAAGATGACTCAAAGGAGACAAACTAAAAGAACATCTTCCATTGTATGTGGTTATCCTTCTCTCTTTCTGTGCTCTGTGTTAAAACACAACAGAAAACAAAAAAAATTCACACCCCAAAAGAGCACATCATGAAAATGACAGTTTTGATCTTAAGCTGGGCAATATCCATTTCCAAATTCCTGACCCACCACTTGAAGAGCAAGGAGGTAAAGCAGGAATGGGCAATATATGGGTCTTCAAATATTGCTGACCTTTATGTCCCATCATCCCTAGCCAGCATGGCCCGTGATGTGAGACAATAGATGTTGCAATGAAAAAAACATCTGGAGGACCAGATTTTACCCATCTCCAAGCACAGCTTACCAGCTTAAGGTCTTCATGCAGCTCTATATCCTTGTCAAGGGACCTGTGAGGTAGAGGCACTGAAGATGATATTCCATACTGAGTTTTACTTAAGTTTTGTACTTTTTCATCTGCTGCCACTTGGCTCTGAGAAGGCAACTCTTCTCTTCCTGGGGATGGATACCATGAAGGTGGCTCTGAATAGCTCTGGGACAGCATTTTCTTCAGAGATAAGTATCTAGATGATGGCATTTCCCTACTTGGAGAGACACATCTCACCGGAGAAATCCCTCTTGCTGGCCGAAGGTATAAGGGTGATGAGAGCTCTGTCTTTGAAGAAAGGTATCTGCTTGGTGAGATCTCAAGTCTTGGTGATGAATTACAGAAGACAAATGACTCTCGCAGAGCTTGGTGACTGGAGGGCATTTCTCCAGTATATGACAATCTTTTTGGTGAAGTTTCATTTTTGGTTAACAGATGCTTTCGAGTCAAGGACTGGTTGTTTCCACTACTGCTAATCCCACAGTCCTTGCTTGGGGAACACTTCCTTCTAGGCGTGATATCTTTGGAGACTGACAAATCCATTGCTAAGAGCATCTGCGGTCTTCTAACAGATTCCTTCTCAGCCAAAGTTGAGAGTGCACTGGAGGACTGAGCTGGTCGATGAAGTCTTAACAAGCTGTGGCACACAGCAACTTCACAGCTGTCAGCTGACCATTTCATTTCAGGCTCTAAGGAGGCAGTCTGGGAACAACGAACAGTACTCTCATTGCCAGAAGGAATATCTTCCACTGCGGACAAGGTTGTCTTGGTGCCTTTCTCCTGGGAAGGGAGAGAACTTCTTGGAAAGTTCCCTGGAAGGAAAGTATTCTTTGTTTCAGAAGGCTTTCCAAGTGATTCCTCTTGGTTTTCCTCTTCCTCCTCTTCCTCTTCTTCCTCCTCATCCTCTTCTTCATCATTGTCATCATCATCATCATCATCATCAACATCATCATCATCATCACCAGACTCTTCCAAGTCTGAAAACTGGTGTTCAGGTAACTCAGATCCTTCCTGTCCTTCTGAATCTTGGAAGAGATCTTCAGTGGTTCCTAAAAGATGGAAGCAAAGTAAAACAGTTTATCAGATAAGGATATATTAACACATGTATACATACATATTCATATACACACATATGTACAAATTTCAGGACAAACAACTCCTTGGAGATAATTGGAGGGAACTCCACTATGTTCTGGATTAATGAAGGAACACACGTCAAAGGAAATTAGAAATGTAAATTTCATTAAAAGTGCAGGTCCATCTCAGACTGTTTTCAGCAGAATCTAAATCAAAACAGGATTAAGAGACTGCTTCTGCCACTAATACAGATTTTACCTATCATAGACACTGATTATGGGTTTTTTTTCCATCTTCCCTTTCCCATTCATGCTGGGAAGAAGCAGGGAAAATAATCATGTCCAGGGATAGTTCAAGGAGGATCAAATGAGGCTTTAATACACACAACTCAAAGCTTCCTACTTCCTGAAATATCCTGGAAAATTGAGATAGAATTTTGTTTATCCATTCACTCAATCAATTTGTAGATTATAACAATGAAGTCTCTTGACATTTTACAACAAAACACAACCGAAGGCAACTAAAATGTTCATGATGAGAGACTAATGAAGTAAAATATTTATACATTACAACAAATATTCAATTGGTTGTTTAAATTCCCATAAGCTATCTGAAACTGTTCCATTTTCAATAGCCTCTGGAAAACTAATAATTTGGGATAAATATGTTCTCCAATGGAAGAGTTAGTGGTAAAAGGAAACCAGGCTGTCAAAGAACACTGTGGCTGGACACCGTCAAAGCTGACGCCATCCAGAACACAGAACAACTTAAAGAAGTACTACAAGATTGGAAGATGTGGAGAGACCTGGCCCATAGAACCACCAAGAATTGGACATGATTGAATGGATATCATCATCATCATCATCAACATGTTCTGCAATGGAAAGCTCTTCCAAAATACGGTAAAAATACGGGCTTAATCACTAAAAAGCACTATTTGCAATTCTCACCCACCCAACTCTGCAAAAATGGGAAACCAACAGCAGTTTCTTCTGGAATGCTTAACCCTAACCCTACCCAATACAGTAGCTAATTCTGTTTGGAAGAAGTGATCCTCAAAATGCATCAGTGCCAAACAATAGGGCACTTTAAAATCAACGCCTGAGTTGTATCCAAAAGCCAACAGGTAACCTGTACAGAGCACAGAGCACCAATGTAATATATTCCTGGCAACCAATATAATGTGTTCCTGCAAACCATCAGGCTGCTGCATTCTGGACCAACTTTAGCTTCCAAGTGGTGGTCAAGGCAGCTTGGTGTACAGAATATTGCAATAGTCCAAGCAGAATGATGAGGAAGCAAGATACTTTTGCTCCCAAAAGGGCCATAAGATGAAGTGAGCAAAGGCCCTCCTGGCCACAGTCTTCAACTGCCCAGCTACATATGAGTTTACAAAGACCTTGAAGTTCTGCTCCTCTAAATGTGTCTCCAAAACCAATGTATCAGTCTGGACCAAAGGAAATGCTGTCTCAAAAATCTCCCTACATCAGCCTGGCTAGTAGCCAGGTCAGCTCATCAGGCCTGTGACAGCACAGCTGCCCTTCAAGGCCAGAACTGAGCTGTTTTTTCTCCTTTTACTCACTCAGTTGGTTGGCTCATGTCAACAGAACAGCCAGCAAGGTCACTAAAACTCATACACAGCACTCTCTCTATATTAGAGAACCATTGCAAAAACATTTAAACATATTTTAATCCCGCAGAGCTACTTAAAATGCAAAACAGGTTGCTTTTTGAGTTGAAAGTTGAAAAGCCTGGAGACTAAAACATATGAAGAATGGCTGCAGGACTTGGGTTTGGCTAGTCTAAAGCAGAGGTCCCCAACCTTTTGGCCACCAGAGACCGGTTCCATGGAGAGAGTGCATGGTTTGTGTGCTGCCTGCATCCCGCGGATGGTGCTTTGCTTTTTTGTGCGGACCGGCTGCTGGTATGTTATGGCCCGGTATTGGTCCATGGACTGGGGGTTGGGGACCCCTGGTATAAAGAAAAGAAGAAATAGGGGTGACATGATAGCAGTGTTCCAGTTATTGAGAGGCTGCCACAAAGAAGAGGGGGTCAAATTATTCTCCAAAGCACCAGAGGGAAGGACAAGAAACAATGATCAAAGAGAGAAGCAACCTGGAATTAAGGAGAAACATCCTAACAGTGCAGACAATTAACCAGTGGAAGAGCTTGCCTTCAGAAATCGTGGGCACTCCATCACTGGAGTTTTTTAAGAAGGGACTGGACTTGTCTGAGATGGTATAGGTTCCCCTGCTTGAGCGGGGGGCTGGACTAGAAGACTTCTAAGGTCCCTTCCAGCTCTATTCTATTCTATATTCTGTTCTGTTCTGTTCTGTTCTGTTCTGTTCTGTTCTGTTCTGCTCTGCTCTGCTCTGCTCTGCTCTGTTCTACAGCAGCAGCCAGAATCACAATTTGCAGCAAACCGTCAAGTGAACAGATTTGTTTTCATTCCCTTTGTCTCCTCCTTCAAAAACTTGGAATATATATCTGACGTCATAGTTTGGCCAGAACCACCCAATGTCTCAGAATGCCCCTGAAAGCTGAGTCGCTGAGATAATCCATCTAAAAGCGAAGGAACCCTTATGGAAAAGCTCCCTTGAAGCTCATCGGTTATTCTGAGTAAGTTAACAGACTCGAAAACTCCTCCAGCAATTTGATGCCAGAGCATATGTCCGTTGGCTGACACATCTGAGTGCACCTCCTTTGTGATTGACACAATAATGCTCCCTCACCCTCCCTGGCTTGCATGTGCTTTCTGCCCCAGAGGGGTGAAGCTCTGGCAAGGCACCACTGCTTCCAAACAAAGACTGTTTTTGCCTGGTGCAAAGCAGAAAGAGGAACACACACACACATGCAGAGAGAGGGAGGGGGAGAGAGAGAGAGGGAGAGGGAGGGAGGGAGAGGG
>NW_015387663.1:222377-251345 GCF_001527695.2 Protobothrops mucrosquamatus
CACTCAGATTCATGGGTAGTGACAGGTAGTCCTCAGTCCCCATGGTCATGTGATCAAAATTCAGATGCTTGGCAACTGACTCATATTTATGCCAATTGCATTGTCCTAGGGTCATGTGATCACCTTTTGCAACCTTCTGCCAGGCAAAGTCAATGAGGAGGCCAGATTTACTTAACAACCGTGTTATTAATTTAACAACGGCATTGATTCACTTAATCAATGTAGCAAGAAAGGTCATAAAATGGGGCAAAATTCACTTTAACAAATATCTCGCTTTGCAGCAAAAAAAAGTTTGGCTCAATTGTGATCATAAGTTGAGGACTACCTGTAATAAGTCTCTCCTGCTTCTTTTAGAATCCTGGAGGAGAAAAAAGCTGCACAGAGAGTGTGACTATGAGAAAACAGTTCCCCAGTTGGAAGTATTTTCACCTAAAATAAAACACAATCATGTATGCTGACTCAGGGGCGCTGATGCAGGCACTTTACTTCTGCCGTTGTTTTTTTTTCCTAAAAAATGATGACTTAATCATGGAAGATAGAAGGAGACAAAATGGCTGCATGCTATAGCAGATATAGAGCTCTTCTAAAAGGAAAAAATGGGGGAGAAGGTGGAGTTTGTTTATTTATTTAAAATATTTGCATGGCTGCCTGTCTTGGAACATAACCCTGGGAGGCTCACAATAATCAATTCATTTGCATGCTCAACAAGTTCATTTGCATGCTCACAATAGCAAAAGAGCACATCTTCCTCCAGTTTTTTCTTCCAAAGAAGGATGAAACATGGAGTAGACACCTAGGTCTTGCAAAATCTGGCCACTGTTCTTTGCACAGTCAACAGGACAGTAAACCCGGATCTGACCATCAATGATAAAGGAAGAGGAAGGCTAGGTCACTTCCCTTTCCTTTCCTGAAAACTGCACGCAAACCAGCCATTAAAAAAGTTTGCCTGACAAACTGTTAACAGAAAGGTAGGGTGCTTAAAAAGACAAGCACGAGGGCATGCCAATGTCAAGAAAGGTAACATTTTTAGTTCCCAACTAATCGCAACACCTTGGGGAGGGCTTGATGCTGACCCCCGCACTTCCAGAACCAACTGAAAAATAACGCTCAGGCTGCCTCAAGAAGTCTATGTGCCTGCTGTCTCCTTGACCTATTTCTAAGGTTCAGGTAGCAGATGCCTATCCTCTACGGAGATTCTTGAGCAGAGAAATGACCAGGAGCAACTTTAAGGATGGAGAAGGAGTTGTTGATGTCTGCAGGTTCATATAGAAGAGGTAAAGAGAAGGGAAAGTCTGGGTCCTAACACATTCAGTGAAGGGGGAAATGGGCACCCTCTACCCTTGAGAATGGAGGAAGAGGCATCTTTAAATAGAATAGAATAGAATAGAATAGAATAGAATAGAATAGAATAGAATAGAATAGAATAGAATAGAATAGAATAATGGAATGGAGGAATAGAATAGAATAGAATAGAATAGAATAGAATAGAATAGAATAGAATAGAATAGAATAGAATAGAATAATGGAATGGAGGAATAGAATAGAATAGAATAGAATAGAATAGAATAGAATAGAATAGAATAGAATAGAATAGAACAGAACAGAACAGGAAGAGACCTTGGAAGTCTTCTAGTCCAACCCCTTACTTAGGTAGGAAACCCTATGCCTACTAATGATGTCTGGTGGATAAATCCCTTGGCATTACCATGAGCCCTTCTCCAAACACTTGCGCAGGTCAGAATTATCAGCAGAACTGGTTGTTTTCTATTTTACACAACACCCCTCTCTCCATCTCAAACAGGAATAATTAAAAAGGAGCAAAAACTTTGTAACAACACTAATCTGGATTAGAAGGGATTCATCTTTTCAAAGCAGTCCAGAATTGTTGTAGAGAAAGCAAAAACATCCAAAACTATTGCTCGGTGTATCATTATCACAGATGCAGCACTTTAAATTATTCTGCTTAGTGACTGTATGATGCAGCAGCAAGACATTGGATGGGATCACATAACATACAGTACCACAATCTAACAAAACACAATGACAGAGTTCAGACAATGTGTTATGTTGAAACAGGTAAGCCACATACTTTAATGTAATGGCCTGGTTCATACAGCATGCTGCAATAGCAGTGTGGTTTCCTAAAAGACATTGAACCACAAACCACCTTAATCTGGTCTAGGATTTTATGTGAACCCATCCATCCACTGGATGGTTCAGAAGATGTACTCTGCAACTAGAAGTATCTACTATCCATGTCATTTGGTCAGGTCTTGTGCTAGCTAGGAATGAGAAAGCTGAAGCAACTGTGAGTTTCTCCATCCAATGTTCTAGAACAGACATGTCAAACTCATGACGTTGCACGACGTATCGGAGCTTTTTTGCCATTGCCGGCAATGGGGTGGGCGCAGCTCCGGTATGATGAAATCGGACCGCGGGCCGGCAGTTTGACACCCCTGTTCTAGAACAAGTATGGGCAAAATGTTCTTGTAAAGAGGATCATACTGACTCAAGACATAGTGGGCAGGCTGAACTGAAGAATGGATGAAGCCAGAAAATCAAATGTGTCAGGACTCCAATTTTCTAACCCCCATATACATTCTCTCCCTCTCTCCTTGTGGAACCTGTGGAAATGATGGCCTGAATTGATCTCCGTTCAGAATCCACATTTTCCCCACTCTGTCTCACATGTGCTGACAACTCTTAAAAGAATATAAACAAAATTCATGCTATGGAGACAGAAGCGCTCATAATGATGGCGATGGAGGCTATGTTCCACCAAAAGGACACTTATCTAAGAAGCCACCCAGAAGTTCCCACCTACTTGTTAGAATAGAAGTCAAATGTTCCCTCAGATCTGCATCCCTACTTAGCATCAAGAATGGTGTCTAAGGGTGACATGGGTGAGCAACCAAGACCCTTGAGGTGATTCCCAATACAACTGTCATAATCTCTCAGCAGTGGTCGTTCTTAGTCACTCTCGGCATGAGCACTCAATCCCAGCCATGTGGAGAGCGTCACATTCCATTCCCCAAAGGTACAGTCCCAAATCTTTACCTTCCTCTGGTTCCAGCTCCCCTAGGGTAGATGCCAACACACCCATCTCCTGACATTTTTTGCTGTGGGCTTTTGACTTCATATGTTTAGTCAGATTCCCTGCAAATGAAACAGAACAGGCACAAATTGTCAGTTGTAGTTTGCTAGCTACAGGCAGCAAACAGTAACATAATCGGCAAGCGATGCTTTACATTCCAAGCCAGAAACAGAAGGCTGCTGCTCTTGACATCAAGCAGCTGCCCTCGGTGGCTAATTTGTTGTTTGCTGCTCCCAATTACTACAGAATTGCTTTTCACAACTGCTAGCTCTCATGCAATGCAGAAAAAACCAGCAGGCACATGCTTTGCAAAAACAGGGAAAGCCCTACTCAGAACTCTTCTATGTGACATGCGAAAGAGGCAGGGATACGGGATGCTCATTGCCAGAGTGCATAAAGCAGAGTGGCCATATCATGCCTATGGGTGCCAGGTGGCTGCAATTCTTGAGATGATGATGATGGAACTCCCAAATGAAATATCCAAAAGCTCACAGATTTTTTTAAATAGAACTATTAACTTGGGTTGTCTTTTTAGTATGAAAAAATTACTGACCTAGGACATTAACCCAATCATAAATTCTACTCCAGAAATTAGCAAAGATAAAGATGTCAAAGGAGAACTGAGAGTAGAGTAAAACTAAGAAGAAACTAAAGCTCTCCGCTAGAGTATGAGCACATTCTCATTTTTAATTTAGGATAAACTTTACGATGGTTCTTTCACCTCTTGCTTTATCCTTACAATATTTTTTATTTATTTAAATGCACACACTTTGCACTCTGCAGTCTGTTTTTTCAAGGTCTCTGCTACCATTCCAATAAAAACCTCAGCCAATTTTTATATTCTCCCAACTTCTGGAAATCACTAATCAGGTCATCTAAATCAACATCTTATTTTTTTTTTAAGGAGTACTGTTGTCTTTGCTCAGTTGCTAAGTCATGTCTGACTCTTTGCAACCCCATAGACCACAGCACGCCAGCCCCCCCCCCATCCTCCACTGTCTCCCAGAGTTTGCCAAATTTTATGTTGATTGCAACAATGACTATCTAACATCCCATCCTCTGCCATCCCCTTCTCCTTTTGCCTTTCAATCTTCCCCAAATCAGGGTCTTTTCCAATGAGGCCACTCTTTTCATTTGGTGGCCAAAATATTTGAGCTTCAGCTTCAGGATCTATCTTTCCAAAGAACAATCAGAGTTTATTTCCTTTAGGATTGATTGACTGATTTGATCTCCTTACAGTCCAAGGGACTCTCAAGAGCAGGAGTCTTCAAACTTGGCCCTTTTATGACTTGTGGACTTCAACTCCCAGAATTCCTCAGCCAGTGTGCCTGGATGAGGAATTCTGGGAGTTGAAGTCCACAAGTTATAAAAGGGCCAAGTTTGAAGACCCCTGCTCAAGAGTCTTCTCCAGCATAAAAAAGAGTGCCTGCGTGCAAAGTTTGCTCATTTAACAGTAAATCATGATCTGAACACAATGGCAAGCAAATATGAAATAGAAAAGATTTGAAGAGGTTTTATTTAGAATTACCTTAATTTCTTACATTTGAAAGCAAGACAGATTTGCTTCAGACACAAGAACTGCTTCAAATTAAATATAGGCTGTGCTTTGGGAATAGTGTCTACGTGTCCGATAATAAATCAAAACTGGTAACTGCTCAGCTTCCAGGTGCTCAAGTAATGTTACTTGAGTGGGGAATGTTGCAATAAAGCAACAGAAGAAGATGATGAGGGATTGAGCTAATGAATCATTGGAAACCCTGGTAAGAGCCTCTATGCATGACTCTATGCATTAAGGGTCATTTTAAAAAAAACCTTCAGTCTACGTCTGTAAATTAAATTGCAGTTGTTGCTTAACCCAACCATAGAATTTAGTTACAAGTCTCAGAGAATGAAAACACAAAGGGATTGCATGATGTGTTTTTGGAGATTGCAACAAGGATTTTTTTGCAGTTCAGAATGTAAGGAAGGGAGAAATTCTCAAATACCCAAGCCAGAGAAACATTTGGGAATGTAGTACTAGCTTCATTGTGAATCCTAAGAACCTGTATCCAACAGCAAATAGAGGAAACCAACTTTATCAGGTCCTAAGTAACCAATTTCTCCATTGAAATCACCAGAAGTAAATATCTATTCTCTCTTAAGCAGCAAAACAGAAAATGTGCAACAGAAGGGAAGACATATGACTGGGCTATGAAAGAAATGAAATCAAATTATGGTTGGAGTACTGCAAGTGTATTGCAAAACATTTCCTTTTCTTTATTAGCCTTTCACACAAATACACTTTTTCTCCCCAAGGGACAGAGTAGATCAAAAATAAGAAAGCATTATGAAAGACTTTTTTTAGTGGATCTTTTAAAGTTTTGGTTAATTCCTGAATATGTTTTCATATCTGAGTTCTCGTAATGCAACAGTGTTTCCAACTGTTGGGCAAGTAAGTCTAACTATATAAATTAACAGGGGGGGGGGGGGAACTGTGCCAGGTAGACATGCTCCCCACCCAAGTCTTGGGTGCACCACCCACAGTAATTTCAAGTTGCTACCAGGAATCAGAGGAGGGGGAAATTATAAAATGGGAAATAATCCTATCAACTGAGATAAATTAATGTAAATGGACAGGCACTGAAATCAAACATGTTTAATTTTGTTTTGGTTTTTTTTTTTTTGTTTAATCTGATTCCACCCATTTATTTAATGTCCTGATTCAATTCACATTTGGGAAGTACAGTTCACATAGTCTTACTCAAAGGATTAGTTTAGCCTTTATCTTGAAAACTGCTATATATTCTTGAACTATAAGATTAGAAAGACAAAAAGACATGAGTCCAATTGTTTCTTCTATAAGCTACTTTACCTAGAGAGAAAAAATGTTTTTCAGTAGTGGGCTTGTAAAAAACTATTATCCCAATTATTTAATGTAGAAAAGATCTTAAGTTTCTGATTTAGAATAACTACTAGATTTTCTATTTACAAAAATAGGATTTCTTCAAACTAAAGTGTTTGAACGAATCCTCAATACCTCAAAACGTCTCCTCTTTCTCACCAACAACAAATACTATAGCATAAGTAGAACGTTTCAGAATCCCAAATTCCCTTTTAGGACTAGACTTGAATTCAGGCCCCTTAGTCTTAACCAGTGCTTTTTTTCTAAAAAAAAAAAAAAAAAAAAAGGTGCCAGAACTCACACATGTCATACAACCTGCCTCGCCTACCCTACAAGGTTCCATCCAAAAAAGGTGCCGGAACTCTGTTCTGGGCGTTCTATGAGAAAAAAAGCCCTGGTCTTGACATACCTTTTAAACTTTAGATTATTGAGGAGTTCTGGAGAATATAGAAGTTTGCACCTTATTTCATGACCATAAATTAATATATATTATCCTAATATAGAGGCTAGAAGTTATCCAAATTAGTCCAGAATGTTTAGCATGTGGACATATCATGGTAATGATTAATCAATCTGGACAGTGATTCCATTTTTTGCTTACGGATCTGTAAGGACCCACTCCACTTTGCATCTTAAGAAGACAGAACTCTTGGAATATTTCTTCCAACATGCATCTTTATTAAGAGAAGATGTTTGCAGGCATTCTAGACAGGATCTGAGAGGCCAATCCCTACCATTCAAGGTTTTAAGTGTTCCCAAGCAACCCCCACCCCACCGTCCTTCCAGCGACAATCCCAGGCATTACATTTCCACCCCCTTTTCCTCTTGACCGGCAGAAGAAAGACTTCAAAGAGTATTAGATGAAAGCTGATGGGCCATATTGTTATGGTCAGTCCTCTTGGTGAGATCCACATTCAGTCCATTTGAAGTTTTAATGAAGGAAGTGAGAACCATAAAACCCCTTTGCTCATCCCCCTTCCCCTTTCTGGATGAAAAGTTTCGCTCTTTTGCGGTGGGAATCTTTTGGCAAGGGATAAAGTGCACCTGTTTGGAAAACAAGTCCGTGACTGTCCAGACAACAGTATTCCCATTGCTTTCTGGTAATTCCACTATAAAATCCATGGCTATTTCCCTCCAGGGGGCTGAGGGATTTGCCACTGTTTGTAACAGTCTGGGCGATTTCCCTTGCAACCTCTTTGCAGTTGCACATTTTGGGCAGCTGGCCATGTAACTTTCTATGTCCTTTTTCATGGATGGCCACCAAAATTGCCATTTAATTAAGTGTAATGTTTTTACAAATCCAAAATGCCCTGCTGATTTTGTGTCGCAGCAAAGCTGCATGAATGTGACTCTTTGGGTTGTTGGTATATATAACTTTTCCCCCACCCAAGGCTTTCATTGTAGTCTGTCCACACCTGGAAAGGGATTTTGTTGCCTTCGAGGAACTGGCACCACGTGAGTAATGACCAACATATCCCATATGCCTCTTTCTCCCACACGGGCCAGCGCTGTTCTGTTTCCGTGAGTTTCTTGGATGTATACGCACAGGGTTGCAATACCCCATCATTTTCTTGTAATAGTACAGCCCCCACTGCCACATTACTTGCATCCGCCTGTATTACGAAGGGCTTATCCATGTCTGGATGCTTCAGTACTGGTTCGGCAGAAAAAAGCCTCTTTAATCTCTCAAATGCTGCTTGGCACTCCATTGTCCATGTTAGTGGCTGGCTAGGTTTTACTGAGGATGCTCCCTTCATTTTTAGTAAGTTTGTGAGGGGCAGGGCTATCTGGGCAAATGAGGGGATGAATTGGCGGTAAAAGTTTGCGAAGCCCAGGAAACTTTGCAGTTGCTTTCTTGTGCGGGGTGGTGCCCATTCTAATACTGCTCTGACCTTTTCTGGGTCCATTTCAATGCCCTGTGGCGATATGCGATAACCTAGGTAGTCTATCCTTTCCTGGTGGAATTCACATTTCGAGAGTTTGGCATATAGGTGGGCGGCTCGCAGTTTCTTTAAAACCGCTCTGACTAGGTTGACATGTTCCCCTTTTGATTTGGTGAAGATAAGAATGTCGTCTAAGTAAACCAGGACCCCCTAAATAGGTGCTCCCTTAGAACGTCATTGATTAATTGCATAAAAACTGTGGGCCCCCCTTGTAATCCAAATGGCAAGACTTTGAATTGGTAGCACCCCATTGGGCAGTTAAATGCGGTCTTCCATTCATCCCCTTCCTTAATTCTCACGTGATAGTAAGCTTCCCTTAGGTCTAGTTTAGAAAAAAAATTCCCTTTCGAGAGGTGTGACAACATGTCCTTCATGAGGGGCAGAGGGTATAGGTTGCTTTCACTGATTGTATTCAGGGACCTATAATCCACGCATAAGCGTAAAGAGCCGTCCTTCTTCTCTCTAAAGAGGACTGGGGCAGCCACTTTAGGCTTGGCTGGTTCAATGAACCCCCTTTCTAGGTTTTTCTTTATGAATCTTTCCATTTCCTCCTTCTCCTTTGGGCTCATGGAGTATAATCTGGGCTTTGGGAGTTTTGCCCCAGGCTTGAATTCAATGGCACAGTCGGTGGGTTGGTGGGGGGGGGGAGCTCATCTGCCCTTTCCTCGCTGAAAACTTCAGTAAGATCTCTGTATTCCTCTGGTATTTCTGGTAGTCCCCTTTCCTCTCCCATGGATGCTTTCTCCGTTCTTAATTTTGGTAGCTCCCCTTGGGATTTTAAGTCCATAGTGTCCCCTTTCGGGAAATTGATTTCTGCTGTCCTCCAATTCACCCAGGGGTTCCATTTTTTTAACCATTCCATCCCTAGGATCATCGGGCATTCCATGCCTGGGGTCACTACAAACTTTATGTCTTCCTCATGTTTGCCCAGGGAGAGGCGTATTGGTAACGTGGCTAGGGTAGCTGGTACCCCCACTGCTATGGACCCATCTAACTGGCCAAATGAGATTGGTTGTTCCAGTCTCCTTGACGGAGTGCCCAGATTCCCCACTAGCGTCGGGCTAATGAGGCAGCGTGTGCAGCCAGAGTCTATTAAGGCTTTCACCTTCACAGCTTTGGGCATGGGGGGAATTAATATAGTCACTGTCTTGAGGATGGGTGCGATGGGTCCACTTACCAGGGGTTCACCCTCCGAGCTGTTGTCTGAGGTGTCCACCAGCCCTGCGGTGTAGGCTGGAGTTCTTTCCCACTGATGAGCAGAGATGGGGGATTCCACAGCCTCCATCATTCTCATGGCAGGTTCTTTTGGCTTAGCTGGAGACTTCCCGGATTTGCTGGCCAGTGATCTGTCTGGGTTGTGCTGGGGGGCTTTGGAGCGGCATTCTACAGCCCGATGCCCCTCTCTCCTGCACTTGAAACACCCCATTTGCTTCTTGGCCATAGCTGATGGTTTCACTGGTTCACGTGTCAACTCAGGCAGTGAGCGGCTCCATTGTTTTCCTCGGCGGTGCCTCTTCAGTATGTCGATCTCTGCTTCCTCTGCCAGGATGTACCATTCATCAAGTTGGTGTGGGTCCCCTCGGGGCAGGCAAGCATCATATAGGTCGTAATTTAGTCCGTCTTTGAAATGGCTAAGGAGGATGTCTTCCGGCCAGTTCAGTTTGCTGGCAATGGCCCGGAATTCTTGCGTATATTCAGCTACCGGGCGTTTGCCTTGCCTCATCATTTTGATCCTTTCGTGGGCTTTGCGATCAGCCAGGGGATCCTCAAATCACCTTCTCAGAGAGGACATGAAACGGTTGAAATCGTTGAGCCCTGGGGCATTGGAGTCGTGCAAGTTCACCACCCAATCTGCGGCCGGCCCATCCAGGGCAGATTGCACGATCCGGATACGGGCTTTGTTGCTGGGGATGTGCCGCCCGTATTCCTCCATGTAGCTGAGGACTTGGGTTAGGAAAAACCCCAAGCGTGTTGGCTCCACCTTGAATCTCACGTCCAGCGGCGGGAGTCTTTGAATGGATCGGTGCCTTCATTGTCGGTGGTAGTGTCTTCCATCCAGATTGCCATCTGCAGGTCGGTGGGGAGTGGGGACTACTGGATCAGCAGACGTCCCTGGGGCTGCAGGTTCCACTTCCCCCTCAGTGTCTCTCCCGTTGCAGCTCCAGGAGCTGGGGTGGCCGTAGGGTTCAGAATTCTCCTCTCCTAGGGAGCTGAGAGTTCTCTTTATCAGGTCGATAGCTTTCTCTAGGATCCAGCCCAAGTATGGTGCCCAGCTCCATTCCTCTTCACTTGTGTGCAGGGATTTCCCCATCTCCTGCTTCCATTCTGGTTGGTTGGCCCCCCTGTCTCAGGGTCACCTTTCTTGATTTCTTTTCCCACTCGCCTTTCTTTCCAACGCCCATTGACCACCGAGGTTTGTGGTCCCGTCTCTCCACCACCTCTTCTCCTGAGGAATCTGACCTCTCAGATCCCGACATCTGGCAGGGTTTCAGTCGGGGCAGCGGCTCCCTTTCCGGGGAGTTTTCTCCCTTCCCTGCTCCGTCGTCTGACATGATAATTTTTGCAAAGTTCCCTGGCAAGGTTCTCCCTTCCAGGTGGACTAATTCTGCAGATCCTGTCTAATGTAAGGACCCACCCCACTTTGCATCTTAAGAAGACAGAACTCTTGGAATATTTCTTCCAACAGGCATCTTTATCAAGAGAAGATGGTTGCAGGTGTTCTAGACAGGATCTGAGAGGCCAACCCCTACCATTCAAGGTTTTAAGTGTTCCCAAGCAGCCCCCACCCCACTGTCCTTCCAGCGACAATCCCAGGCGTTACATTTCCACCCCCTTTTCCTCTCGACTGGCAGAAGGGAGACTTCAGAGAGTATTAGATGAAAGCTGATGGGCCATATTGTTATGGTCAGTCCTCTTGGTGAGATCCACATTCAGTCCCTTTGAAGTTTTAATGAAGGAAGTGAGAACCATAAAACCCCTTTGCTCATCCCCCTTCCCCCTTC
The DNA here is from genome assembly GCF_001527695.2 of Protobothrops mucrosquamatus. Lineage (NCBI taxonomy): Eukaryota > Metazoa > Chordata > Lepidosauria > Squamata > Viperidae > Protobothrops > Protobothrops mucrosquamatus. Next base: position 233,298 of record NW_015387663.1, read on the forward strand.
GTAGTATGACAGAATCCAGAGAGGGCAGAAATGGGGTTTTCCATAGTCGATAACTAGAGATGAAATATAATTGGATTCTGACAGGATCAATGTTATGGCACAGACAAAACTCCTTTTTATAGTCCTCTTCCTGTTTCTAATATGAAAGTGGTAACGAATAGAACTTATTTTTGCTATTGTTACAATTATCTAATCAAGAAGAACCTTAAAATAGTTGGCATATTACACCATCTAAAGAAGAATGAATTGTTAATAATGAAAAATCAACATGATACAGTACATTGAGGTTTATTCATTGTGGAGATATGTTTTCAATGAATTGTTACTCCTCAGTGCCCCAAGCAGATACCTTCACATATATCATAATGTTTAATTATATCAGTGGGAACAATGGAAGAGTTATTAAATAATAGATTATATTATTCCCAATGTGAGCAAAATATGGGCACGTTTTCTTGTTAGTGCCGAAATTCATTTTTGTCTACTCTCCATCCTTCTTTCTTTCTTTCTTTCTTTCTTTCTTTCTTTCTTTCTTTCTTTCTTTCTTTCTTTCTTTCTTCTTTTTTTCTTTCTTACTTTCTTTCTTTCTTTCCTTCCTTCTTTCTCTCTCTCTCTCTCTCTCTCTTTCTTTCTTTCTTTTTTTTTCTCCCTTCCTTCCTTCCTTCCTTCCTTCCTTTCTTTCTTTCTTTTTTTCTCACAATCCTCTTTGTAATATTTGCAGCTATGTCATAGGGTGTTAATGCTATAAATCAGGGGTACCAAGCTGCCGGCCCATGGGCCAGACACATCATGAGGGAACCATGCCCACCCCATTGTCGGCAATGGGGAAAAAAATCCGATACGTCACACGACATCCCGTGACGTCGTGAGTTTGACATGTCTGCTATAAATAAAGGATATTGTTATTCAGGAAAAAAAATTAAGGGCAGAAATGAGAGGATGAAATCTTACCGACTGACCAGAGCCCCGTGTCTCCTCATACATGACTAGAGATAGGAAGAAATGTCAGTTTTTCCATCTCTTCCAATTACTCACTAACTGATAAAATCAGTCCAGATTGGGCTTCTCAGTTCTAAGGTGTTTTTTTTAAATCCCATCTTTATTACTTTATAAATAATTCAAGGTGGTGAACATGCCTACTATTCCTTCCTCTTCCTATTTTCCGCTGTTAGGTGGGTTGGTCTGAGAGAGAGTGACTGGCAAGTCCCTCAGCTGGCATTCATGCCTAAGAATTCACTGTCTCCTGGTTTCTAAGCCAGCACCTTCACCATTACCCCAATCAGTTTAACAACATTTATTCTTTTTGAGTAGCCACGGAATTTGGGATACACCGAGCATAGCAAAATTTATGCAAAGATCACTATATGCAGCCGATCAAACAAGATAATAGTGTGATGGCATTTTTTCTATATATCTCTATGTTTGTATATCTGCATATCTCTACCACTGTACTTGCTTTTTTCAAGTTTTTAATAGGCACTCTTAGGATCAAGCTCAAGTTAAATTATAATAATAAATTCTCTTTGCAACAAACTACCAAAGCAGACAGAAAAGGGAAAGGAAAAAAATGGGGAAAGGGTCCATTCACTGTACAGTATGTGAATGACACAATCCAACCAAAATTAAGAGTTTTCAATTATCATTTCTTTCAGTATTGGAGAATGGAGTGTGCCTTTCCTCTGCACTGTCATTGGATTCTAAGTGGCTTAGATGTGCTCAAATAATTCTATGGCACAGAATAATCTTTTACTGGATCTTAAAACACATGAATAATATAGCTAATCTTTTCCCACCTTTTAAGGTGAATATTTGGAATTGCTTAAATTCACTTAAAGGCTACACCCCACTTACCCATGATTATTATTATTATTATTATTATTATTATTATTATTATTAATTGCATTTATATCCCGCCCTTCTCCTTTCGGACTCAGGGCGGCTGACAGATTAGATAAAAAGCTAACATAAATACATATTACACCTAATTAAAAATTTAATTAAAACGAAATATTTGAAAGTGTCCAATTAAAAGTAATTAAAACCCCTATAAAATCCCTTAGGCCAGTCCCGCAAGCTGGAACAACCACGTCTTGAGGGCGCGGCGGAAGGAAGGGAGATCAGGGATCACCCTGATCTCTGGGGGCAGTTCGTTCCAGAGGGTGGGAGCTCCCACAGAGAAGGCCCTCCCCCTTGGGGTCGCCAGCCGGCACTGCCTGTCCGACGGTACCCTGAGGAGACCCACTCTGTGAGAGCGTACAGGTCGGTGGGGGGTAATCTGTGGCAGGAGGCGGTCTCGAAGGTAACCAGGTCCGGTGCACTGAAAAGTACCCCAGATTTGTTTGTGCAATAGAACTTGGTTTCTTTCTAGGAAACAAACGCATAAGCAAGAAAACTTGGCAAGGGGGGGATAACTCAGAGAGGAAATAATTCTTCCCACCAAACCGATCTCTCCAGACGCTGGGTTTTCTTTACAGAAGGAATAAATGCTATTCTACCTTGTAACTCAATGACTAATATTGTTTACACTATTATATTTGACCAGTATCTGAGATTTCTGGAGGACACAAATCTGACTGCAAATTATTTCCTGATTGCCCAACTATCTTATTTTCGTAAGTATCTGAGACTTGATATAGCATCAGTTGAACATGCCAAGTCCCATGTTTAGATTTCTTATCTTCACCTGAAAACTTTTGATAATACCACGGATACTAGGAACATTTTGCTAGTTTAAGCTTCAGGGTAAAATCCCAGAAAAACCGTCGACAATCTTTTCACCAAGTATCACTTTCTCCAAAGTTATATTATAATAATGTTTACAAATGGACAAAGTTGGAACCAGAATAGAAACAATGTTCTATGTCTGCTTTGATAGATTTTCGTTATGTAGTCTATCGTTTATATGCAGAGATGAGGACTTATATTTTCATCATGCAAGCATTATGATGTTCCTTGCACTGAGACTCAACCCAAAAAAGATTCAGGGGATAGATGAGTTGCAAATCTCCATCTAATCAAGAGAAATCAAAGTTTTCCTCTATGCCCTCCTTATATGAAAGTTCAGTCCTCCCTACCACCTCAAATTCTGAGAACTACATTATAACCCTAAGGTTTCTACTATTTTTCAGCTACACAAGCAGCACAAAACTACAGTAATTGTCTTGAATTGTTTAAAGATTGCTGCCATCATCACCCAGGAATTAAATAAATGACTAGGTTCTCTGCCTTCTTAGATACTGTATTCTCTGCTGGGACAATAGTTTTTCTTTATGAAGTTGTCCAAGGTCCTGAAAATGGTGTGATTATCTTTACTGTACATGTTCTATTTTTCCTGCATACTTGTACTCTGTTCTGTCTAGACAAGCCACAGTAGATATTCAGGAACTTATCTGAATACCTTCAAAGAAGGGTTTGCAACATTTTAAGAGCTGTTGATTTTTTTTCTGTCTCAGATTAAAATTTGGAGAGAGAAAAAGAAGACTGACTTTGTGCATGCCCCATCTATTTCCCCATATTGGACACACAATTGTTGTGTACAATGGTGTATAATGTACAAAAAAGAAAAAGAGTACAGATGGAATCAGAAAATATATTTTATTCCTCCTGTATGCTATCTGTATTCTTGCCAAGAGTTGCAGAAGGTATTCAAAGGGAATGGATGCTGGGAATTGAGGGGACTCTGAGCAAGGTATTGGAGATCGTAGGTAGGTAGGTAGGTAGAGAGGGGGGAGGGATAGAGAAGCAAATTCCAAGCATCTAATTACTTTGGAAAAGAAGTTCAATTCTTTCTGATTTTCTTCAGGAAAAAAAACTTCTAAACAAAAGTGAATGAAGGCCCAGTTCCCCATGCCTATGTTTCATTGAACTGCACAACAAACTCTATATACATCTCAGAATTCAGATGGTGGTCAATGAACTCTAGAACAGAACTTACATTGCCTCACAAATGTTCATCCCACATTTCAATTACACCAAGTTATCAAAGAAGAGTTCCAAATACTTTTTCCATAGCCATTCATGTGGTCCTTCTGGGCAAGCATTGTATGCCAACTGAATATCTCTTTTCAAAGCCTTGGCTATTTCCAGTTTTGCAACCTGACGCCTTTCAAACTAATGTACTATGTGAATTCAAACACAGAGCTAATACTTTACATGTAAGAAGACCCAACAGTGACTTTTGATTCCCCTAGAACTAGAAATGAGAATAACCCAAGAGAAGTATTCTGAACCCTTGAATTTACATTTCAATTGTAAGCCGATTTTCCTTAAGCAAAAATATGCATATTTCTCATATCAGTTTCTGATATCCTAGGTAGAGGTTTCTATACCTTGGTCAAGGTTAGAACACGCTAATTGGCCACAGAGACTTTTGGCAAAGCCCAGACTTAGTGCCCATGCAACACTGATGATTTTTGTGAATAGCAATAGCAATAACACTTAGACTTATATAGTGCTTTATAGCCCTCTCTAAGCAGTTTACAGAGTCAACATATGGCCCCCAACAATCTGGTTCCTCATTTTACCGAGCTCGGAAGGATGGAAGGCTAAGTCAACCTTGAGCCGGTGAGAATCGAACTGCTGGCAGCCGGCAGTCAGCAGAAGTTGTACTGCAGCTGGCAGTACTGCCTTCAAACCACTGCGCCACCACCATCATCTCTATTACTTGCAGAAAAATCCATACCAGTTTAAGTTAAGGTTCCACTTGTCCAAATCTGAACACATTACTTTCTGCAAATTTTTCAACAACACAATGACTGGTAGCTAAATTCCCTTATGCCTGTAACTGATTCAAAGTAATTGCTTCATGCAGCAAAGAGCTATTTCCACTGAAAATAAAGGAATACTGTGCTCTTAAGAGTATTGAACAGATATACTAATTTAACCATACTACTATGTTCTTAAAAATAATTGTTTATTTTACTTTAAGTCATCCCTCTTCCCATCACATTCAGCAATAAAAAAAGCTGCAGCTTGCTCATATTTCATATTCTCTTGGTTTATAAATCCTTCTGCCTGCAGTTCAGTCATGCTTTCATAGTTACCTTTATTTCAAGAATTAAAACTATCTCTTAGCTATCAATAAACCAAAAATGAGAAATAATAAAGCTAACAGATCCAGAAGCTTAAAGAGATGTGGGAGGCAGGCAAACTGAGAAACCCATAGATTTGGATTGGAAGTACAGTCCTTTGGGAGAATACAGATAGCCCTTGACTTATGACCACAATTGGGCCCAAAATTTCAGTTGCTAAGTGAAGACAGTTGTTAAGTGAGTTTTGCCCATTTATGACTCTTTTGCCACAGTTGTTAAGTGAATCACTGCAGTTGTTAAATTAGTAACACGGTTACTCACTGGCTTCCCCATTGACTTTGCTTGTCAGAAGGTTGCAAAAGGTGATCACATGACCCCGGGACGCTTCAACCATCATAAATATGAACCTGTTGCTGAGTGTCCAAATTTTGATCATGTGACCATGGGGATGCCGCAATGGCCATAAGCGTGAAAAATGTAAGTCACTTTTTTCAGTGCTGTGAAAAACTTTGAACGGTCACTAAATGAAAAGTTGTAAGTCAAGGACTACCTGTATGTTTCTTTGATGCAAAACTGCCAATAAGAGTATGTCAAGGATAAAAATGGATAGCATGTGTTAGTTTGAGATTGCAAGCACATAAGGCTGGAGGTGCCCTTGAATGCCTATAGGATCTACAGAACGATGCGTCTGCATGGCTTTTGCCCTGTAACAAGATATTATTTGGTTGCCTGTTCAATTAACGAATGCATGGTATAGATGTTCATTGTTCAAATATGCTTTCAGTGAAGGAACAAGGGAGATTTATGTCAAAATGACTTTCTCTAGCTTGGCAACCACTGGTTCTGATCTCCCCGAGCTCAAATGTTATATAGGTAGTCCTCAACAGTTCATTTAGTGACCATTCAAAGTTACAACAGCACTGTGACTTATGACTGTTTTCCAGTTATGTCAGAGCATGCACAGTCTTATTGTGCCGAGATAACCCAGGAGTAAACACAGTAAACAATGGTTTGTATTAAATGGTGGTTTATCTTACACTATCTACAATATCATACACCAGGAACAATATACATACACGTGCTAATACAGCAGGATCCAACAAACCACAATTACAGTAGGAAACAGAAGAAGAGGAGTGAACACATCAGCAGAGCCTTCCCTTTATACAAAGGCTCTTAAAGGGACATAGACCCTGCTGAGTCATTCCCACCATTACATCTTACATCTTTCATTACATAAGCTGGTTAGCTATTACATTATTATCTTGACAAGTTACAACCTTTGCAGCATCCCCAGGATCATGTGATCAAAATTCAAATGCTTGGCAACTTATGACTCATACTTATGACCTTTGCTTTGTCCCGAGGTCATGTGATCACTGTTTGTGAACTTTGGACAAAGTCAACGGAGAAGCCAGATTCACTTAACCACCCTGTTACTAACCTATCAATTGCGGTGATTCACTGTGGCAAGAAAGGTCATAAAATGGGGCTCACTTCGCCACAGATATTTTGGGGTCAATTATGGTCGTAAGTGGAGGACCACCTGTATATTGTATTGACTATTTTAATGGGTTTTGAAAAAAATGCTAACTGTCTCACTTAACAACAGAAATATTGGGCTCAATTGTGGCCTGTAAGTCGAGGACTACCTGAACTAAAGGCATACTCTATTCAAAGGTTTCCCTGTGATCTGATTATCCAGCAGATGATAGCTTTGCTTTGACATGCTTCAGCCAACTTCAGCCAGTTTGAAGTTTTAGGTCTTCTCCAGCTGAACTTTAAGCATCATATCTGCTATTGTTCCCAAGGGAATGTCAACCAGCAAGCCAATGCACTAGGAAGATGAGCTCAGAGCTGACTGATGCTTACCTTTGGTTTTAAAAGCAAAGTTACAGTACTTGCAGACATAGGGCCTGACGTCTGTGTGCGTGCGAATGTGTTTCTTCAGCATGCTGGGTTTCTTGCAGCGAATTCCACACTCCTCACATACATACTTCCCTCGTCCACGGCCTCGCACATACACATACTCTTCGTTTGATTTGTACCTATGAGCAACAGGGTGTCATGGTAACAGAAATAAAAGATTCCCACCTTAACATAGCAAGTCTCTTTGAAAAGAAAAATATAATCATAGAACCAACACACAATCCCATTGCATTATTCATGGCTGCAGATTAAAAACGCACTGAGTGAGCATCAGAGAACCATATGTGTGCATATGGAGTCCTGCAGAACCTGAGATGTAGAGATTTCATTTATAACCACACCACCTCTACATCCTTTAATGGAGAATGTCAGTCTTTGTGAACAGTTCCTTCTTTGTCCAGTTTGAGAAAGGCAATGTTAGACAAGGATGGGAGAGGGTCCCCACCCATCCCGTGCAGTTCATCTTAGGAAGATTACATTAGCAAGAAGAGAACCATGAGTGGTATCCTGACTCCTTAGAGCACGGGTGTCAAACTCGCCGCGTCACGTGACGTGTCGTGACGTATGGCAATTTTTTTTGCATTGCTGGAGCTGGGGTGGGCACGGCCTCTGCATGATGCAATCGGCCCATGGGCTGGCAGTTTTGACACCCCTGCCTTAGAGGAACCAAATGATTAAACACATTTAATAAACAAGGGACTTCACTTTCCTGACAGTTTACAGAGATGAGGGGCCCTTGGTGCTCTCTGAGCTTGCTTGTTTTCTTGCAGATGTTTCATTACTAGCATTGATGATGTTACCTAGTTTGGGTAATGAAACGTCTGCAAGAAAACAACCAAGCTCAGAGAGCACCAAGGACCCCTCATTTCAGCCCTGAGCTACAAATATCCTCCTTTAGTGCACAGAGTTTCATGCAAGGGATGTCCACACCCATCATAGTAAGCTCAGATCTTTAGCTTTGTTTTATTAACAAGCACCCTCATACCAAACAAACAAGCAAACCCATGACCTTTCTAATCACCTTCAGCCACATATCTTATTAATGCCTTTTACTGAAATCTAAACATTGCAGAAAAAGTTTGTGAACTGAAATCTGTGGCAAGAAATTAACGTGGAACATATCAGGGAAAGATATCCCCACTCTTAAACCCTGTTAGCTTTTGGCTTAGCCTAGTAACACTAGCTTCTCTTTCCCACTAGAGCAGGGGTAGACAATCTTGGCTCTTTTATGACTCGTGGACTTCAACTCCCAGAATTCCTGAGTCATCCATGCTGGCTCAGGAATTCTGGGAGTTGAAGCCCACGAGTCATAAAAGAGCCAAGGTTGTCTACCCCTGCACTAGAGTAACAAACAAAGTCATCATTCATGTAGCTGGAAAGTAAAAAAAAACTGTGGCGATATTCATAATTCACACCTATTATTTGGAAAAAAGTAGACAAGCAATTGCTTCCTCACATTTTTCCTACATTCAAAGTATAGAAATATGTCTCTCCAACTAAGAGAAATTCAGATGGACAATGTATGTTATTTGGAAGAAGAGAGGGAGAGTGCCTTGAATTTGCAAGAAATATGGCTTGGGAATTGGGGTCTAAAATATTTAAAGGAATTCCCCCCCCCCAAAAAAAAATAACTTGGAAAGGAGCCAAAAGAGGAAAGTGAGAAAGCTCAACTGAATCAGAACAATTATATTGGCTAGCTTTACAAAGGAGAAAGTAAGAGAAAATATCAGTTTTAGTTTAATTGTGGTTCATTTAAACAAAGAAATAAATGAGCAGGAAATGCTAAGGATATATCAAATATGTTGGGAAAATATTAGTAAAAGGATAAAGTCAGTTAATACAGGTTTCAAGGAAGTTCAAGAACTGATGTGCCTAAACACAGTACATCTACTAAATAATTCACTGAACAAGAACATTTGTATAATATATAACTGCACAAGGAAGGAGGGAGAGCCAGAAATGTCAAGAACCTTAGAATCCTGTCGCTTAATTGTTCATTACAACTCTGGAAAATGTAACCTCCTTGAAACAAAGCAAAAAGAAGAAATGGAAGGGTCCTAACACCTCTCACTCTCTACCCAAGATCAAAATTGCAATAAAATATTTTTGTCATCAGAAAGCGATGTGGTTAGAAGATACTTCTTGCTCTTGTTGGCCAACCACAGAAGACATTTCAATAATGCAGAAAGCCACAGAGTAGGGGTCTTCAAACTTGGCAAAGCTAGCTGAGGAATTCTGGGAGTTGAAGTCCACAAGTCATAAAAGGGCCAAGTTTGAAGACCCCTGCCATAGAGCAAGCAAATACTGCACAAATGAAATTGATCATTTTGGTAAAACAAAGGTATTTTTTTCTAATTATCTTCTTAGTATCTTCCCCTTCTGCTTTTTTTTCTTTCTGTCATTTTCTTTCTTTTTTCTTATGCATACAGTTTGAATAATTTAGGCTGAAACTTGTAACTGCTCTGTAGTTACAATTGCTATTGTTCCCATAAAAGTTAATAAAACTATAATTTAAAAAAAACTTGGATCATGGAGAATCAATGAAACCCAAAGGCTCATCTGAACAGCCTCACCTCACCTGCACAGCCTATCCTATTGTACAGCTATATATTAAACAGAGTAAACTGGACCTAGTTATTTCTGTTAATGCAGACAATTTTTCTTGAGTAGCTATTAGTTCAAAAAAAAGGGGGGGGAGAAAGGAAATGAACTGCTGGGCAGGTTAACTCTGATGAAAAGGCATATTATTCTTTCCTGGCAGGTTCAGGTTAAAAATCCAAAGGAAAAAATGTCACAGTAGCCACAATATTGACCACACTGGCTGATAGAGTGGATCCCTGCAAATTCAAGCAGCAGATTTGAGAAATGATGCTTACAAATATTGTGCTTTGCTTTCCCTTATTTAAAATGAGGTGGGCCTATAGAAAACCCCCAAACCCAACTTTTCACCTGGTTTTCCTTAGAGCCAGCCATTCTCAAGCTATCATTTTCCAAGGCAATTCCAAAGAAGTCATATCACATGAAGACTGGGAACCCCAGGGTCAGGGAACTTTGCCAAACTGCCTGTTCCCAGATGCTGTATTACACCTACATGCAAGATTGGAGCCACAAACAGCTTGGAAACTTGACAAAACAGGAAAGGAATCCCTTCCAGACCTTAAATACACACCAAAAGGATAGGGTTGCTGAGTGAGCATTGAGAAAAAAATGATTCCCATGTTAGTTACGGGGGGGGGAATGACATCTTTGGGGGTCTGGCTAGTTCTCTACCCAAATCTTACTGGGGCTATGAAATTGTCTTTTGGAAGTTCACTTACCGAGTGATAGAAAATGGAAGCCGAGAGCAAAGCAATGAAAAGAAATGGTTTCTTTCAAAGAAACCACAGAGTTTTCAAAGAATTTGGCCCAAGAGAACTTGCCTGCTGGAGATTCTTTTTTAAAAAAAAAATTTTTTTATTGATTTTTAACAATTACAATCTTTAGTGCTTAGTAAACAACGTGTTGTCTGGGTTCACCTGTTTAACATTAACTTCTTCACTACCACACAATCCAGTGTTTTTTCCCCTGATCCTCCTTTCTTCCCAAATATGATGAGGATGTTTATATTCAATTTTGTATCTATTAATAATAGGAAGAACTGTATTTGCGTAGTGTTGGGAAAATGAAAACAATTTGAGAGATTCTTCATCATCATCGTTCCTTTCCTACAAAAAGCTGATATGAAAGTCTTTCCTGTCCTAATTTGATATATTCACCACAATCTTGCAAAATAGATTAGGTCAAAAACACAAGGAGGACATCAAAGAAGATGTCCTCTTTTATGACATTTTATGCATCAAGTGATAACCTTTGATTTGCCCAGAGCTTCTAGGAATTTAAGCACAGTAAACAAAATCTGGTCCTTCTGTGTTGTTTGTCCTGTCCTGGGAAATTTGAGCTGCTAGAGTTTTCCCCCTATCAAACCAGACTGTCTGCAACACGCTTCTGTTTAAACTATTTTTAACATAAGAATGCTTTGTACTGCTTAATAATAGCAACAGGGAAATTATTAAGAATAAAACAGATAATAAAAGATAAAGGAGATGTTTTATAGTTGAGTTTAAATTCTGGAGATTATGATGGTAGGTTGCTATTTCTTTCATCTGGATGAGTTTTCTGACATCCCAGTCTAGCTTACCATGCCCTCAGAATTCTCTGGGCATGTACTATCCAAGTACTAACCAGGTCTATGGAGATTTTCAGTCACCCAGGTCATGGTTGTCCCAAAGGTGCTTTTTCAAAAGGCAATTGGACTTTGTTTTTCCTTGAAGACGTTTCACTTCTCATCCAAGAAGCTTCTTCAGTTCTTCAGTCAAAACTGAAGAAGCTTCATGGATGAGAAGCGAAACGTTTTAAAAGGAAAAACCAAGTCCAGTTGCCTTTTGAAAAAACACCTTTGGGACAAGCTTGATCCTGTTTAACTCTTGAGCTCAAGTTAATGTTGGCTAAGTGCTGCCACCTGTTGAGCCCTAAACAGATCAAATCATAACAAATGCCAACTCAAGAAGCTGAAAACCTGTCTGAATTACATCTGTAAGAACATTCCTTTCTGAATGTGTTGAGGAAGATTCTCAGTCATCCAGGTGCAGTTGTCTGAAAACTGAGTGATGCCAACTGGATTTCGTTGTGTTAATTTGAGATGTTTCAAATTAACTCCTCATCCAAGCAGCTTCTTTAGTCAGAGCAAGTTGGTTAAGCAGAGTCGTTGGGATGTACCAACTTGTCCTGAACCAAACTCAGGCTTTGTTCCCCAAAATGTGTGGCATTTTTCAGATTCCTTTCAATTCCTGAACTGAATTTAGGAGAAGTTGCTCCCTGTCTTTGCTGCTTCCAGATGCCCTCAAATGTAGCTAGTAGGGATGATAAAACAGTCCAAGGTGAATAGGGAAGTAAAATAGAAACCCAGGTTGTTTCCATAACCTCAGAGAAAAATGCATAATAGACAAGTGTCTTATGAAAAAATATATATGCACCAATGCAAAGGACTGCTAGTCTTTTCCAAGATCTTTTTTTACATGCTATAATGAAAAGCTCTTGTCAGAAGAGATTTGCCTTGAACGAACCATCTGCATTTTAGACAGAAACCATACAAATGCAGCCCTGGATTACACTCCAGATTTATGATCCAGATGTGACCCTTTGTGTTAACTGTTTTTCAGCAGCGCAAAGAGTATGGTTCCACAGAGTTGACTAGTTGCATAATCCTAGCATTTTTGATCTGGCAGAAATAGACAAGTAGCTGTCACCCACAAGAACCGGAATGCTTGGGAATTAGCAGATATTTTACCATTGTTGCTAAGACACAAGATGTTATATAACGTCACCCAGGGNTATTCTATGTACGCACAGGCCTTTGAGTCAGTTCTGTCTCAACTTGGCCCTGTTCCAACAACATACCTAACTGAGCCAGGGTGAAGTTAATCTGCTACGGGGACACATATTAACTGATTAGCTATAGCTGGCTCTATATGTAAAGTGATATAGGCTAACCATATACCTAGCTAACCCATCTGAACTCTACAGGTGTAAGGCTAGGGGTTAATTGGGTGAAACATGTTATGGAACAGAGTTACTGAGTAGAGAGTAAGTATTCAAAAAGGCAAAATATCCTTGATTTCTACAAGCAAGAATCCCCAGGAAATTATCCAGTTTAGTGTGAAACAAGGTATTTACAAGGTGGATTAAAAACAGTCCATAGTTTGTGGGAAAGAACAAACTTCATGGATTTCACATCAATATAGGTAGTCCTTGACTTATGCCCTTTTGCTTAACAACTATACGAAGTTATGACACACTCCCCAAAAGATACTTACAACCCGTTTTCCAAGTTACTGCAGTGCCGCAGTGATTATTCACCCTTACAATTGACCGCAGGGCCATTGCAGCAGGCCCTCCCACCTATCTGCCATCCCACTAGGTCTCTGCAGGCTTCCGTCTGCTTCCTACTCTTTAAGGAGGCTCCATTTGTCTTTACAATCTCCTTAAAAATGGAGCCCCCTACAGGCTCATGACAAAGTAATCAAAGAGAGAAGCAACCTAGAACTAAGGAGAAATTTCCTGACAGTTAGAACAATTAACCAGTGGAACAACCTGCCTCCAGAAGCGGTGAATGCTCCAACACTGGAAGTTTTTAAGAAGAGACTGGACAGCCATTTGTCTGAAATGGTGTAGGGTTTCCTACCTGAGCAGGGGGTTGGACTAGATGACCTCCATGATCCCTTCCAACTTTATTATTGTTGTTGTTGTTGTTGTTGTTGTTGTTGTTGTTGTTGTTGTTATTATTATTATTATTATTATTAATTATTATTATTATTATTTACTGCTTGCTCACACCTGGACATTTTACAGTCCATGGGCCCTATATAACCCTTTGGCAGTCCTTCTCTGGCCCATGGCGTCAGAGAGTTGACAGGGCCATCGGGACATCAGCAGGGGGACATGGGACAGCAGCAGCCCCCAAAACAATCTCAGTTTCTCACGTGGCCCCTTGGGAAAATTAAATGTCCACTCCTGGGCTTGCAGAATAGCGCAAGGTTGCCATGAAGCAGCCCCCATGTGCTGGTAGTATCTGCTGCCTGGCTTTAGGCTCCCTTGGGTGGCTGGGTGGGAAGCAGGCTGAGGCCTGTGGGGACCCCAAGGAATAGGAATTGGATCACAGGGTGCCTCAGTGTTGGGGAGGCCTTGAGAGACCCGGGGCAGGTGGGCCTGGGCCTGCACTAGCCTCCCAGGATCTCCTCAACTCCTGAGATACCCCATGCTTCACTTAACAGCCTGCACATTGGTTTAACAGCCACATCAGGGAGAGCAGGGGGTGGAAGTCGTTAAGCAAGGCCATCTCACTTAATGGCCATTACTACTTGCGACTATATTGGGCAATGTTAGGACCCAACTCAATCTTACATCTTAAGAAGACAGAACTCTTGGAATATCTCTTCCAACAGGGATCTTTATTAAGAGAAGCTGATTGTAGGCATGTTAGACAGGATCTGGGGAATCCTTTCCCACACTTCAATGTTTTAAAGGGTTCCCAAGCAGTCCCCATCCCACAGTTTTTCCAGGCGATTTGATCCGTCAATCCGCTCTGTTGGCATGATCACTCATCTTCTCTTTCCCAGATCCCAGGCGTTGGATTTACCCCCACCCCTTTTCCCTCATTGCCAGCAAAGAGGAGAGCTTCAGAGGGACTAAGATGAAAGGCAGATGGCCGCATTGTTTGTTTAGTCCTCTCGAAGAGAATCCATAAATGGTGACTTTGTTGTTGATGAAGGAAGTGAGAGTCATTAAAAAAAACCCTGCTTATCCTCCTCCCCTTTCGTAGCATGACAGAATCCAGAAGAGTGAGAATTGGGTTTTATCAGAGTAGGTAGATAGAAATGAAATATAATTGGATTCTGACATCCTGCCCCCCTTAAAAATAAGAGAGATCCACCTGTAAAGAAAACAAAACAGGTATAAAAGTTAGTCTGGCTTGTTAGGATACTCTGTATGAAACTTCTTTAATAGCTTCGGTGCTCTGACATGACATTTATGGACCCACTCGTTTTGTGAAGCGAGGAGGTGTTTCCATGCTACTAGGTATTGAGTAGTCCCATGATATCTCCTAGGGTCTAGGATTTCCTTTATCTCGAAGTGTTGTTCTCCTTCCACCATGATTGGGGGTGGTGGGGGGGAATTTTGGCCGTAAGGGTGACTGCTGTTCTGCAGTGGAAAATTAGGTGTATTTGCCTAAGATTTTTGGGTAGTTCTAATTCTACTGTTACTGGGTTTATGATTCTTTTAATTGGAAAAGGCCCTATATATTTTGGTCCAAGTTTTTTACAGGGTTGTAGGAATTTTAGGTATTTTGTAGATAAGTACACCATTTCTCCTATAATGAATGGTGTAGGTTCTGCCCTTTTTTATCTGCTTGTGTTTTGTATGCTTGCCTAGCTTCATCCAGAGCTTTTCTAACTATTGGCCAGGTGTTTTGTAATTGTTCCATCCATTCTTTCAGTGATGGGATTGCTGGTTCATTTGGGGTAAGTTCTGGCATGCGGTTGAAACTTTGACCGGTAGCTATTTGAAAAGGAGTGTAACCTGTGCTGGAGTGGACTGCATTATTGTAAGCAACTTCTGCGAAAGGGAGTAGGTCCGTCCAATCAGACTGCTGGAAATTAAGAAAATATCTTAAATATTGCTCAAGTACTGAGTTTGAATTTTCTGCTTGACCATTCCCCTGCGGGTGATGGCTAGATGTCAGTCCCTGAGTGGTCCCTAAGAGGGATAAAAATTCCTTCCAAGATGCAGACGTAAATTGCACTCCCCTATCAGATATGATGCGTTGGGGTGCCCCATCTGTAAATATGCTGCGTGAAAAGTTTTGCTAAGGCTTTTGCGGTAGGAATCTTTTGGCAAGGGATAAAGTGCACCTGTTTGGAAAACAAGTCCGTGACCATCCAGACAACAGTATTCCCATTGCTTTCTGGTAATTCCACTGTAAAATCCATGGCTATTTCCCTCCAGGGGGCTGAGGGATTTGCCACTGTTTGTAAC
Organism: Protobothrops mucrosquamatus; assembly: GCF_001527695.2. Classification (NCBI taxonomy): domain Eukaryota; kingdom Metazoa; phylum Chordata; class Lepidosauria; order Squamata; family Viperidae; genus Protobothrops; species Protobothrops mucrosquamatus. The sequence goes on from NW_015387663.1 coordinate 248,828, forward strand.
AGTCTGGGCGATTTCCCTTGCAACCTCTTTGCAGTTGCACACTTTGTGCAGCTGGTCACGTAACTTTCTATGTCCTTTTTCATGGATGGCCATCAAAATTGCCGTTTAATTAAGTGTAATGTTTTTACAAATCCAAAATGCCCTGCTGGTTTTGTGTCGTGGCAAAGCTGCATGAATGTGACTCTTTGGGTGGTTGGTATATATAACTTTTCTCCCACCCAAAGCAGTCCGTCTTTCATTGTGCACACGAGTTTATTTTTCTGGAACCATTCATCTGTTTCCAATCATTTCCGGAATTCAATTCCAGTTTGGCTACCCAGCTGCGGTTTTAATTTAGCTTGGGCTCTGGTGGTTACTGGCGCTGCCAGTTGTGATTCTACCATCATCGGTTTAGAGTCGGTGGCTCACGTGCTGTTATATTGGGGCATGCAAGATAGTGCATCTGCCAGGAAGTTCTTTCCCCACCGGCAAATGTTTGAGCTTAAATTGGAACTGGTGAAAATGCTGGGACCAGCAGGCTTGCTTGGGGTTGAGCTTCCTGGGTGTTTTCAAGGCTTCCAAATTTGTGTGGTCTGTCCACACCTGGAAAGGGATTTTATGGCCTTCCAGGAACTGGCGCCACGTGAGTAATGACCAACGTATCCCGTATGCCTCTTTCTCCCACACAGGCCAGCGCTGTTCCGTTTCAGTGAGTTTATTGGATGTATACACACAGGGTTGCAATACCCCTTCATCGTTTTCTTGTAATAGTACAGCTCCCACTGCTGTACTATTACAGCTCCCTGTAATAGTACAGCTATTGTACTGTAATAGTACAGCTCCCACATTACTTGCATCCGCCTGTATTACGAAGGGCTTATCCATGTCTGGGTGCTTCAGTACTGGTTCGGCAGAAAGTCTCTTCAATCTCTCAAACGCCGCTTGGCACTCCATTGTCCATGTTAGTGGCTGCCTAGGTTTTACTGAGGATGCTCCCTTCGGTTTTAGTAAGTTCGTGAGGGGCAAGGCTATTTGGGCAAATGAGGGAATGAATTGGCGGTAAAGGTTTGCAAAACCCAGGAAAGTTTGCAGTTGGTTTCTTGTGCGGGGTGGTGCCCATTCTAATACTGCTCTGACCTTTTCTGGGTCCATTTCAATGCGATATGCGATAACCTAGGCGATATGCGATAACCTAGGTAGTCTATCCTTTCCTGGTGGAATTTCGATAGTTTGGCATATAGGTGGGTGGCTCGCAGTTTCTTTAAAACCACTCTGACTAGGTTGACATGTTCCTCTTTTGATTCGGTGAAGATAAGAATGTTGTCTAAGTAAACCAGGAACCCCTTAAACAGGCGCTCCCTTAATACCTCGTTGATTAATTGCATAAATACTGCGGGGGGGCCTTGTAATCCAAATGGCAAGACTTTGAATTAGTAGCACCCCATTGGGCAGTTAAATGCGGTTTTCCATTCATCCTCTTCCTTAATTCTCACGCGGTAGTAAGCTTCCCTTAGGTCTAGTTTAGAAAAAAAAAATCCCTTTCGAGAGGTGTGACAACATGTCTTTCATGAGGGGCAGAGGGTATAGGTTGCTTTCACTGATTGTATTCAGGGCCCTATAATCCACGCATAAGCGTAAAGAGCCATCCTTCTTCTCTCTAAAGAGGACCAGAGTGGCCACTTTAGGCTTGGCTGGTTCAATGAACCCCCTTTCTAGGTTTTTCTTGATGAATCTTTCCATTTCCTCCTTCTCCTTTGGGTATAATCTGGGCTTCGGGAGTTTTGCCCCAGGCTTGAATTCAATGGCACAGTTGGTGGGTCGGTGGGGGGGGGGGAGCTCATCCGCCCTCTCCTCGCTGAAAACTTCACCAAGATCTCTGTATTCCTCTAGTATTTCTGGTAGCCCCTTTTTTTCTCCCATGGACGCTTTTTCCATTTTTAATTTTGGTAGATCCCCTTGGGTTTTTAAGTCTGTGGGGTCCCCTTTCATGAATTTGATTTCTGCCATCCTCCAATTTACCCAGGGGTTCCATTTCTTTAACCATTCCATCCCTAGGATCATTGGGCATTCCATGCCTGGGGTCACTACAAACTTTATGTCTTCCTCATGTTTGCCCAGGGAGAGGCATATTGGTAATGTGGCTAGGGTAGCTGGCACCCCCACTGCTATGGACCCATCTAACTGGCCAAATGAGATTGGTTGTTCCAGTCTCCTCGACGGAGTGCCTAGATTCCCCACTAGCGTCGGGCTAATGAGGCAGCGTGTGCAGCCAGAGTCTATTAAGGCTTTCACCTTCACAGCTTTGGGCATGGGGGGAATTAATATAGTCACTGTCTTGAGGATGGGTGCGATGGGTCCACTTACCAGGGGTTCACCCTCCGAGCTGTTGTCTGAGGTGTCCACCGGCCCTGCGGTGTAGGCTGGAGTTCTTTCCCACTGATGAGCAGAGATGGGGGATTCCACAGCCTCCATCATTCTCATGGCAGGTTCTTTTGGCTTAGCTGGAGACTTCCCGGATTTGCTGGCCAGTGATCTGTCT
>NW_015387663.1:253387-271192 GCF_001527695.2 Protobothrops mucrosquamatus
AGAAGAAGAAGAAGAAGAAGAAGAAGAAGAAGAAGAAGAAGAAGAAGAAGAAGAAGAAGAAGAAGAAGAAGAAGAAGAAGAAGAAGAAGAAGAAGAAGAAGAAGAAGAAGAAGAAGAAGAAGAAGAAGAAGAAGAAGAAGAAGAAGAAGAAGAAGAAGAAGAAGAAGAAGAAGTTGGAAGGGACCTTGGAGATCATCTACTCCAACCCCCTGCTCAGGTAGGAAACCCTATACCATTTCAGACAAATGGCTGTCCAGTCTCTTCTTAAAAACTTCCAGTGTTGGAGCATTCACAGCTTCTGGAGGCAGGTTGTTCCACTGGTTAATTGTTCTCACTGTCTCACTCTTTGGTTAGTTTCCATCCGTTACTTCTTGTCCTGCCTTCTGGTGCTTTGGATAATAGCTTGAACATAAAACACTGAAAATAAAGAATCAAGACAAGAAAACCAGCTTGTCTTTAAGCAGATCACCCACTCTGATTGTACCTATTTCCACATATCCTTATTTTTCACTATCTGTACAGAAAATCGAGAGGCCTTTCTTATGCCCTTCCCTAAAAGGTAAAGTGTATTATCTGCCAAGGAAGCAAACAACCCCAGTTCCTGATCAGCAATTCCTTCCTTCTTGTCCCATACAGTGTGTGGCATGCACACAGAAGAATTGCACATCACACTAAATTTTGCTTGTTTGTTAGATAAGCCACAATAAGCAGGTTCATATACCTGATGAGCAATAAATCATGTTGTACAAAATCTAGTCCAAAAAAAATCTAACAAGCCACATTACTGCCTACGGTGGATAAGTTAACTCAGCAGTCATGAACTGGCCCTGGAAGAAGCAGGGAGGAGTCAAAGAAGCAGAACAATTACAGCAGTGCTTCCTGACTTCAATAAGCTGCAGATGGGTGGACTTCTAAGTGTCTCCAGCCTATATGTCCACTGCTGAGCATTCTGAAGTTGATTTTATTTATTTGGAACTATCAAAGATAGGCAACGCTGACTTGTTTTCTTGCTATTTGCCAAGACCCAGTTCTTCTTCAATGTTTTTTTTTTAAGCTTTATCTCTACTTCCAGGATTTTGAGATTCACGCAGACTGTGGGTTCAGAGTTCAATTCACTCTTTTAATATTATTATTAGTTGGTCACAGATATTTAGACTGGATTTGGCATTTTTATCCACCTACCAAGTCATTTCTTATCAACAATTGTTAAATCTGGAATGTTCTGTGGCAGATATTTGTCTGATTGAATTCTAAAGTCCAGAATACTTTGGCTTAGTTTTCTATTATATAGTTTATTTTGTGGTCCCACCAGTTTTTGCTTGGAGACAAGTGGTATGTCTTGCAGATATTCCAATGCACCACTGCTCTAGTTTGTCAAACCTCTATGCTTCCCTCTATGCCAGGGGTGTCAAACTGCCAGCCCGCGGGCCGGACACGTGATACAGAAGCTGTGCCCACCCCTTTGCCGGCAATGGCAAAACAGCAAGTTTGACATGTCTGCTCTATGCTGTTTGCCATGACAAGCCAGGATCCCTGGTTGATCTCTCAAACAAATACAAAATACCATTCTTGATTGGCTTTTGTAGTAGAAATACTGATTCTAGTTCTTAAATCAGGGTAAACTAAAGGAAATCCAACAGGTTGTTTAGATGTGAAAGTACACATGCATGATTGTGGAAAATGGGAACAACTGGAAGAATACATATTCATGGTAAGCCATAGCTGTTGGATATTCTGGTTTATTATGATGTACAAAGACTCTTTTCAATATCATTTAAATGAGTGAAGTAGTATCTTGCCCCATCTTCTTATGCAGAAAATATAACTTTAAAAACAAAGCAATTGCACAGAATTTCTATTTTAAACATCACATTTTTTAAAAATGCCATCTACAGGTTCAATTTAGGTAAAAGCTCATAAATCTCTGCTCATTTCTGTTTGTGTTGTGCCCTGCAGATTTGTATTGTCTGCTTATTTATGCCAAGGGCAACCTGCTCACTTTTCACCAATAGCAATGAAAAAAGGTAATAAAGCAATAAGCTTGAGCTTCTAATTTTATATCTGTAGTTCCACATTTGGCTATTTTTATTAGGAACTGAAAGTTCTACCTAATCAAATTTAAAAAAAAGAAAAAGAGAAGAGTGTTTAATTATATATACCAATCTATTGCTTTCTTAGCTCAGCCTATATTTATGTACTTAAAAAAACCCCATCATATCAATATGTCCTTCCTGATAAAGCAACACAAATAAACCTTGGAAAACTTATACAGATATTGCATTTTATATTTGGTCTTAAAATGACCACAAAACTCCATCCACTGGCAATGTTAAAACTTAACTCTACTGTTTAGACTGTGCATTCATGGACAAAGGTGAACTCTTTTAAAAACTGCACAAGCAGACGGGAAGAAAAGGTCCAAGCTTGCTGGAGAATAATATAAAGTAGAATAACACATTGAGCTACAATAGCATTTGTCTTCACCACCATTGTTAGATCAGCTACAGTAGCTGCTGAAGCTATCATTTTGACTACAAACACAATAGCTAGATCTACATTATCATGGTAAACCAAAAACATACAATTGGTTTAGCACAATATAAGAATCCAGCCACTGACAGGGAATAGGTTTCTATAAAGAAGAGCAGAAGGTGTAAAAAAAATATCACTCAATATGAACTCAAAAGCAGGGAAACTGTGTTCCTCTAATCAATATTTCTCAGCCTTGGGAACTTTAAGATGTACAGACATCAACTCTCAGAATTCTGGCTGGCTGGCTGGAGAATTCTGGGAGTTGAAGTCAATAGAGCTTAAAGTTGTTGAGGTTGAGAAACACTGCTCTAGACATTGGGGAACTATCATTCCTGTGACTCCTCACTACTGGCCAACCTTGCTGTGACTGTTGGGAGTTATAATTCAGTAAGGTCCAGAAAGCCCCAGTTCTTTACCACTGAGAATAACTTGGAGCTTTTATCCCTACGTCAACCAAACTGGTTTTGCACTATTTCCTGAAGATATTGTGGTTGTTGCTAATTCAGCATCTGAGATTTGGATGTCAGTATTCACTAGAGGATAAACTGGTTGTGGTTCTGATAAGAACTATCAGACAGTGGAGAAAGAAAAGGAGAAAAAAAAATCCCTTCCATTTGATCTAATCTTTGGTAAGGACTAGAACTTCTCTCTTCCAAGAATCCCAAACTTCAATGTTTTCAGTTTGAAGATTTTCAAATTAAAAATGCTTCATATCTCCCTCATTTTCTGTCTGATCAAAAACCCAAAATGGGGATATGAACATTTTTGGTGGCAAATTACTACCAATACTTTATTATGGCATCATTATAGTTTGGGTTCATAATCTTGTATTAATATCTGGAGCTATATTAAATTTTTCAAGAGCAGTCAGTGGTATCTCTTTGTATGCAAGTTAAACACCATGCAGCCACTGGAATAATCTTTTCTGAATGGTAAAAAAATCCACATCTGGATAAGAAATCAGAAAGTAAAGCCTTTAGGGTTTTATGGGAAAGAATGAAATCAAGCTGTCAGAGGAAACAGTAAATGCAGACATATATACACACTCACAGAGAGAGAGAAATTCAGAACTAAATAAAAATAAACCCCAACAATAAAAAAATCCTATGTGTGAATATATTTTCCTTCCCTCATCTGCTATGAACCTTACAGCTATAATTAAAGGATAACCCATTCTGGAAATCATAATCTCATGCAGGTCTGTATTCTATCCTACCCTATAGAAAACTCTAATTCATTAGGCATTATTGGTGGTTGGGGGGGGAGTTAAAATAAAACAATTACCTCCTATGAGAGAGAAAAAGGAAGTAGGAAATACCTGTTAGAAGTCGATACTTAATGATCTACAATATTCAGAATGCTTATTTGGTGAAATCTGAAAGTCTAGGCAGACAGGCATGCACACACACACAAAAACATATGTTTATGTACATATACAAAATATGTCTGCACTCAATGTCCATGGAGATTCTCAGTCATCCAGGTCATGGTTGTGCCAAAAGTGCTTTTCAAAAGACAACTGGACTTTGTTTTTTTCTTTAAGAGGTTTTATTTCTCATCCAAGAAGTATCTTCAGTTCAGAACAGAAGAAGTTTCTTAGATGAGAAGTGAAATATCTTAAAAAAAAACAAAAACAAAGAAGTCCCGTTGTCTTTTGTTTGCACTCAGTTGGATCAAGTCACTTAAAGCAGCACTAATTCTAGAACTACACGGGTTGTTTTCTACAGGCTGAACAATCACCCAACTCACATCTCTTCTAAGCATTTGGGGGAGATTTCTGGGTTTGAAAAATAATAGGTAGATCTTCAATTTAGCTGAACTGGCAAGAAGTCAAGGTTATTGTTATTTTCTTCTCCGTGCTCTCTATAGTTCCAACTATATGGCTGCAACATTTAAATAAATAAGATGAAAATTAAAGTAGGTTCCATTTCAACATTAAACACCCCAATCTAGAGCATCAGATCGAAGCACAGAAAAAAAGTCTTTATCTATGGAAAGAGGGCCAGGGCTAGAAACTGGACTACACGTAATCCTCAACTTACAATAGTTTGTTTAGTGACCATTCAAACTTACAACGGCACTGAAAAAAGTGACTTATGACCGTTTTTCACACTTAAGAGCATTGTGGTATCTTTATGGCCACAGGATCAACATTTGGACATTTGGCAACTGACTCATATTTATGGCAGTGTCATGTGATCCCCTTTTGTAACCATCTGGCGAGCAAAGTCAATGGGGAAGCCAGATTCACTAAAGTGTGTTACTCATGTAACAACTGCAGTGACTGACTTAACTTTGGCAAGAAAGATCATAAAATGGGGCAAAACTCTTTTAATAAGAAATTTGGGGCTCAGTTGTGGTCGTAAGTTGAGGACTAAATGTACAACATTATACACAAACAAGCAACAGAACATTTGCACAAGATTGTACATACATTGTTTTGGACAGTCAGCCATAGGTGAAACTAGGATGAGCACATGTGATTTATCCTTTTAGCATCAAACTCTTATCCAACCTACTGAGATACTTGAAACAACACAACCCAACTCAAATCTTCTGGAAAAAGTCCGATAATCCAGCCCCAATCAATTCTTCTATTACTGCACAGGTAAAAATTCAGAAAATGAGAAACAGGTCTACTATTCTTGAAACCCGAAGCTACTTACCTGGCATATGAGTTGCTAGAGCCCACGACTATAACAATGATGAGAGGCAGAGAAAGGAAAGTAAAAAAACTAAGCCTAACTGGAGCTAATAAGGGACACCATTGCATTTTCCTCCAAGAGTTGTTTTTAGAATCAAAGCTTCCCCTCCCATCAGACACTATGGAATATGAGAACAACACAAATACTCACCCTCCTTCAAAGATCTTGATCCTGGTTGGTTCTCCTCGCTTGGTTACATGAATGTCATCTTCAGTTTTTCCTCTTTTATCCCTTTCCTTACTGGTTTGCATTGCATCTTTCTGGCCTTCACTGGGAAGGCGTGAGGGCAGATGGACCTATCTCCCCAAAAAACCAAAGCAATTTATTATTGTTTTTTAAAAAAAGAAAAAAAAGGAGAAAGAGGAGAAAGAAGGATGGTCACTTATCACAAACACCTTGCTTCAATCTCTTCCTGTGAAATAAAGAGTGGGCAGCTATTTCTGGCATGGGCTGCACTAAAATCAAATTTGGTGCCCTTTCTGTGTAAGGGAGCTTTAAGTATATTTCGGTGAAACTAAGTGCAATGAGTAGAGAATAGGTTGTACCTTAACTGCACTTTGAGTTGTACTCCAAGGGTTCCAATCATTGGTTATCTTAAACGTGGGCTGCTGTCAGTTGTTTCAATTTCTAAAGCAGGGGTGGGTAACCATGGCCCTTTTATGACTTGTGGACTTCAATTCCCAAAAATGGCTGGCTCAGGAATTCAGGGAATTGAAGTTCGCAAGTCATAAAAGGGCCATGGTTACCCACCCCTGTTCTAAAGGGACACAGGATGTCGTTCTCTGCTAAAGGTTTTGGGTGATCCATTCTGGAGCATGGAAATACCAATACTAAAATAAAATAAATAATTAAAAGGAAAAGTTTAGTATTACTAAATGGGACAGGACAATTATTTATGTTTTGCCAAGAAAGGTCAGCCACATATAAAAGTAATTTGAAATCTCAAGAACAACATTCCTGGAATTAATCTATGGATTCGGGGCTAAATCCTCAGCAGTAGCATACTCCAACTCATAAGAATGGACGGAACCCAGTTATATGTTTTTTATTGGATATAATTTCTCTGTGGGAATAAAGGAGCAAGCTTTTCTCTCTTTCCTTCCATGGCCCCTTAAAATCTACTCCAGAGGATCCCTCGGTCACCAGAATGGGTTTTGGAGTTCTGCTGGGAATGAGAAGCGGGTTGAGTGAGGAGGGCACAGGGGAGCACAAAGTCCTATTGTGCTACCAAAAGTCTGGTATGATGCTCTATTCCAGGGGTCTTCAAACTTGGCCTTTTTATGACTTGTGGACTTCAACTCCCAGAATTCCTCAGCCAGGCATGCTGGCTGAGGAATTCTGGGAGTTGAAGTCCACAAGTCATAAAAGGGCCAAGTTTGAAGACTCCTGCTCTATTCCATCCATTATCATCTAACCAGCCAGTGAGAAGTTAAAGAAGAACAAACGCGTAATCGGTGCCAAGGAATCTCTGCAGTCAGTTAGATAATTGTTTTAACAGGACAGAGGAAAGAGGTTATATGACTGGAACCATTTCCCAAAACATGAATCTGGTTTTCATCTAATATTTTTTTTTTTTTAGTCTGCTTTCAAGTTAAACAGTCTGACTTGACAATCACCCCAACATTATGCCAAAAAAACACCCTCTTTGACCCTGCAGGTGTTTCTGAGTATTCAGCCTTCTTTTCATCTCATGGCTGACTGCTTCATGTTGTCTTCAGCCCAAACAGCAAAGCTTTTCTCCAGGATAAACACGAAACGCTATGATTTTTATATAACTCTGTAAGATGTTACATTTACTCCTATGCTATGTCAGCCTCTGCTAAGCAACACACAGTCTTGGATCCAGACTCCCTCATCATGCCTCAAAGCATTTTAAGACCATAAAATCCCATCAAGCTCCTGTGATGAGACGTTCAATGAAAATATTAAAACATTAAAATTCTCTTCTCTAAGGATTACTAAGAGTTGTATGCATAAAATAACACAAAGCATTATACTTTTTACTTCTACTTCTCTTGACAGAAACCACTGTAACAGTCATTTTAATTGAGCAGCCTTCCAAGGCTCATCGCCAAAGATTGCCACATTCCAGACAAATGTAGTGAATCTCCCTGGCCCAAACAACCAAACTATAATAATTTCCAAGTTTGATCAGACATTACTAATTTCAGGGCTCAACTCTCCCTAAAACCAGTCTTCTTTGTTCATTGTTCTTTGCATGATTTCACTTTTTAGTGGAGCCCTCAACCACTCCGAGGTACTTTCAATCAATGATCTGTCTGGCATGGAATCGATTTCATTGCTACCGTAAAACATGTAATTGATTTTACATACCGCCCAAGAACAGCAAAAGGTTTCTGAAAAGTGTCCATACTCATCTTGCATAAGTTGCCATTTACCTGGGGCGCCAGATTTAGGAAGCCTTCTATGACTTCTATTAACAACTATTTGCAAGCCAACTCACCACAGCCAACTCGCTGTGGCCAACTCACCATCACCAACTCACCATTCCATTTAATTATTTTAAATAAATAAAAATTATTTTAATCTTTGTCATTCGTATTTCATTTAGTCCCTCCTTTTGCATCCTATAATGATTCTATTCCACCCTTTCTCTGATATTAGTGTAACTTTTGTCCTGCGGCAAGTTGGCCATGGCTAGCTGCCCTTTGGCAAGTTGGCTGCAGCCAGGTGATCCAGCAAGTTGGCTGTGGCGAGTTGGCCACAACAAATTGGCCCTGGTGATTGCCATAAATGCATTGAACTGACTTCAGGAGCAGCTGCATTCAGTTTTCTCTGAACTGGGAGATACGTTATCTTGCCTATTTCTATCTGTTTTGTTGTGCGGAATAGTAAAGCTCCCTAGCTGAAATCTGAAATGAGTAAGTTGTTAGCTGAAATCTAGCAACTTACAAAGAGGAAGCTTCCACACACTAGTCACTCACAGTGTTGGGAATAGACAGTGTACAAATGACTCAGCACTGGGGTGCTCACTAGGAAGCAAGGCATTTAATACAATTTTCATGGCAAGGATTGATTCTACAATTTGATCTGGGCAGCAAAGCCAACAAAGAAGTGCATCCACAGCCCATTCCTTGGGCTGACCGCACATTATAAGGCTATAAAATGGATCAGGCTGACCTTCTCCAAAGCAGAACCTTTCAAAAGTACTGGCTTTACTCCTGTGATATTTCCTAATCATTGGTAATTCTGAAAGTTGCAGCTCCAACATATTCAAAGACACCAGACTGGGGAATGACAGAAGAAAGCAACTCTGTTGGAGAACCCAATACACCCAGGTGTGTTGTCTTTAGCTAGTTTGACAGCAGTTTATTTTAAGCAACAGAGTTGGGGGTTCTAGAGCAACTTTCTCCAACCTGGCGTCTTCCAAATACGTTGGGCTGAGAACCTCCAAAACATCCAGCCAGCACTGCTTTGGGGAGCCAGTTCTAGGTAGTTGTGACCCAATTCATCTGAATAACATGTTGAGCCAGTTCTTTGAAGCCTGGCAGCAATGCTGTCCAATTCTTAAACAAACAGATGAGGGCCAAAGGAAAAAGTGATTTTCCTTACCTCTGACATTTTGGGGTTCCTGGAACTTGAGGGTACAAGCCTCCCTGTCTCTGGACGTGGAGCAGTAGCCATGGTGTAGGTTTCTTTGCTCACCTTTTGCTTGGAGCGTAGGAGTGACAGGGCAGCTTTAGTAGATACACCGGGGAGGTTGGGATTATACAGGCTAATGCACCAGCTGGCATACACGGAGGAACTGTGGTCAACTTGCTGAATGTGATTTGGTTTTGTGTAATTTAAATAGCACCAACTGACATTAGTAGTTGTGTGGAGACTGGGGAACGGAAGTACCTTCTTAACATCTGTACTGTCCTGAGACTTCTTGGAGCTTTGAGCAGCTGCTGAAGAACATGCTGAGCTCAGAGGATTTGCCACCAAGGCTTCTGCCGATTCTTTCAAATCCTCCTTCTTCACTTTCTCAGGAGCGTGGTTGCTTTCAGGCTTCTTTCTCACTGGCTGCTTACATTCTTTTTGAACGTCAAAGCTAGAGGCCTCAGACTGTGGCAAGACCAGGTTTAAGGCAGCCTGGCCTTTGGGGGATTCTGACTGTTCAGACAATATATCTGGGAGTGTTTCTGCCTTGGCTGCTGTTTGATCACGTTTTTTCCCTTCCTCCATTGTATTGGATGTCATCACTATTTCCAGCTTCTCTTCTGTCTCAGAGAACTCTTCTTCCTTCACCCGTTTCTGCTGCTGGGTTTCCATGGTGAGCTCCAAGCTCCCAGCTGGAGAAAGCATCCGCTTGCTTCCTCCAGCATTTGATGGGCTCTCTTCGAGATCCAAGACGCTTTCAGACATGGGGCCCAGGGGAAAATAGCCTTTCCTTTCCGACAGAGACAATGGCAGCCGCAGGTACGGATTGTGGATCAGGGTCTTCTGCTCCTCTGTGATCATTTGAGCCAAATCAAGACCAACACTGTGAACATTAGCAGTGCAGACCAGAGTACCCTTGGTCTGATAGTCCTCAAATTTTGGCAGTAGGATTGAAGAGGCGCTGCAATGGGACTGAGTGACTAGGATCTGGGAAAGAGTGGTGTACATTGCACTTCCGTAGGATGGCATGTTAGCCTGAATGCGAACTGGGACAACTAGAGATACCACAGGCTCTGAACAGGCAGGTACCACCAACTGAGAAATGGAGATGGATGCAGAGGGGCTACTGGGCCGAGCTAAAATATGCAGTCGGCTCTCAGAGCCATAATCTATAGATGGGGAGAAGGTACGGCTTCCAATTTCAGGAGAGAGGCTGGATTTCAGATGGGGCAAGTGGGCACCAATGTCACTTGGCAGCTGGAGAGCAAGCTGTGACTGAAGAGGCAGAAACAATGCAGAAGGGAGTGGTGAGGATCCTGGATAATGGAAGGGCAAGATTGATGGGCTCTGCCTGATTATGATATCAGCCGGGTGTGACAGCAGCGGAGGGGCAATGTGTAACTGGCCCTGATGCAGCAACGCTTCTTGAAGAGGAAGTGCTGCGCTTTGAAATAAGGAATGAGGGACCTGAGGGATGGAATACTGACTGGAGAATATGTCTGCCATGGTCTGAGAGGAGAAAAGCTCAACTGAATGTCCCAATGGTGGCAAAAGGTGCTGGAATGGTAAGAGAGAAATTTGTGGGCCCATGTACTGCTTTTCATGGAGGGTTAAATGAGGGACAGGTGGATGGACCACTTGCAGAGCTTCAGCGTAGGGATATGTGCACAAGGACTCAGAACAGTCTTTTGGCTGATCCTTGTCAGCTGGGTACCCTCTGTGAGAAGAGAAAGAGGAGGAGGAGGAAGAGGAGGAAGGCAGTTGTTGATATGGCAAGCTTGCAGCAGGAGACTGAGTTGAAGGTTGCACGGATTCCTCAGTCTCAGCTGTTCCTTTGGAGGCAGAGTCTGGCTCATGCTCTGGATGCCTGGTGAGAGATGCCTGCCGAACCAAAAAGCACTTTCTCCTCTCCTGTGGAGCTGCTGTTGTTGTTGTTGGAATTTGGGATGTAGAAGGAGATGAAGACAAGCTCCCATAGTCAAAGGACTTGCTGCGGATCTCCGACATTGGAGAGGAATGTGAGACATTGGGTGTCTGTTCAGAAGCAGACCTCCTCATTTCTCGGGAATGGTGGTGATGGTGGTGGAGATGGGAACTTGGTACTGTTAACATGTGGGAGCCGAGGCCAAGGCCAAGAGGTTTACCATGAAATTCAGAGGACTGAGAAACAGTTTCCTCTCTCTCAAAAGAAGCCGAGTGACTAGAAGTATGGGAGATGCTGCTTTCCTGACTTGGGCTTCTGATTGACTCAAAACTGGATTCTCCAGAAGACTGGGCCATTTCTGCTAGCCGTAGCCTCTTCTTTTTGGGTGGTAGCTTCTCTGCAGGAAGTTGGGAGAGAGACTGGCTTCTCTGTGGCCACTGAAATTTCTCCAACTTTTCTGGCTCTTTCGGTGGAGGCTCCGGTTCCATTTCTGGCCTATCAGGTTCTTCAGTGACCAGAATCTCAGGGACTTGAATATTAGGTTGACGCACAAGCTTTGGCTGAAGGGAGTGAGTTGGTCGGCCATGTTGGACTTCTGGTTGGGAGGCATAAGACAAGAGCAGCTTTTCCTCTCCTTCTAAACTACTCTGCTGTTCTATGGAATCTGACTTCTCAAAAGAACTTGTATGTTGGATGACAGAGATTTCCTTTGAGGTTGTTCTCCTCTCTTTGCCCTCTGGAGTAAATAGGGGATTTGCAGTTCTAGGATGAAAACTTATACTAACCTCGGAAAGAGGCACAGGTTGAGCGGGATCCATTGCTGGCTTCACAGACTTGGAAGTGAGGTTCAAGGCCACATCACTGGATTTCAACCCCATAAACTGAGTGACTGGTCCACTTCTAGAAAAGGATGCTTCAGTTAACTCAAAAGCTGGTGGATCTTCATCATCACCAAGACTCTTTTCTTTTCGCCTCTTCCTCAGTGGAGTCAGTTCTAAGCTAGTTCCCAACTTATAATGCATCACTTGTGGCCCTGGATCAGATTCCATCAAACCTTTCTCCATTTCAGATAAAGTATATGAACTGGAAGAGTGAGGTTTGGAGATCTGAAGTTCTGAACAATAGTACTTTTTGTGGGCTTCATAATTATCTCGTTTCTTGTATCGAGCACCACAGATATTGCACTCATACATAAATCCTTTTGTTTTGGTGCCCTTCCTTGACTTCTTGGTCAACTCACTCTCCTTGGTCTCTTGTTCTTCTGGAGGTCTGGAGAAGCTTTCCTTGCCTGCTGCGCCAACCTCTTCTGAGCTGTACTCCATTCCCAATGGTAGCTCAATAGCTGGCTGCCGTTTTAGCATCCGGGGATGGGAAGACATCTGACTGCGGCTTAAGATCTCCGATTCAGCAATGTGATCATCGAAAGAATAACTACCTCTAAAGGAGTGAGAAGAACTCATAGTGCATACAGCTGAAGGCATAGAGTGGCTTCTTAGAAGAGGCACTGTCTCCGTGGCACTGTGGGATTGCTGGAACGATAACAAGGATGATTCAGGCTTCATTTTTTCAATATGAGATGTCAACGACTTTGATGGATCTGGTTGGCTACCGGAACCAGGTTTGATGTCTAGCTGAAATGATTCTCTGAAAGAGCCAGGCTTTGGAGATTCGATACTGCTCCGTCTAGACAAAGAACTCCTTCTTGGTTTAACACTATCAATTTCACTCGTATCAACAACTGCCTCGTTGATGGTGATCAGCTTGGTGATATGTTCAATAACCTGTGTCCGAGGCACAGACAAAGGAACAGTACTCAGCTTTTCTTCAGACGAGACTGGGGGAAATTCTGGAGTCGTGGTTGTGGCTAACATAGCAGTCCGCTGGCCTATCCTCCCACATTTGCCAAAAATGATTTCTGCGTATGATTTTGCATTTGTATTCGGCGGACTAATTTGCTGCTCTGCACTCTCTGATCTTGAGAAGTAGCCTGATTCGGTGCTTCCTTTACTGCCAGGACTAAGGAAAGCCTGTTCCTCGATAACTTTCTTCCTCTCACTTAGACGGAGTGCAAGCTTTTGTTTGATAGTGTGCGTTTCTTCTGATTTATGACTCTGGGCAAGGTCTGAGGATGGCTCTACAAAAGCACTGCTGTCATCAAGGGATTGAGACATGCTAGAATGGAGAAAGGAGGTGCTTTCTTGGCTTGAACCTTGACTTCCTGCCCCATACAACATAGTTTGCTTTCGCCTGGTGGATAGTTCCAACAAATGGCCTGGGGTGCTTCTGGTTTCCTCTTCAGAATCTGTGCTTTCTCCTTCTGTAGGCTCTTCAAATTCCTCTCCACCCATCTTCTCCACCTCCAAGCTGGAAGGGTACAACTCTGTAGCAGTGCCTGAAGATAACCCAGCTTTGATGCGATGAGCGTGAGATTTTCGGTGCTTGTACAAATTGCTTTTGGTTTTGAAGGAAAAGCCACAGGGAACACATGGATAGGGTCTCTCACCTGTGTGGGATCGGATGTGTTTCTGGAGAACACTTGGTTTGGCACAAGGCCGGCTACAGTACTGGCAAATGTATTTGCCTGGCTTCTGTGGCTTCTTTTCCTTCTTGTGTCCTTCTTCAGATGGTTTCAAAGAAACCTGCAAGGTACGAGGGATGTAGACCTTTTGAACAGGGGGTTTGTCTTCTTCAGTAGAAACAGAGGAGCAGGATGGTAAGATCTGACCGTGACTGGAAGGGAGCCCAGAAGAAGGAAATGAGCCAGAGGGAATTGATCTTGCTGGATCAACAAGCTGCCAGGTAGGGCCTTCTTGCTTTCGGGGAGTCCTGTATGCTGGTGACAACGAGTGCTGTTGAAGTTGGGCCATGTGCGATGGATGCTCAAAAGAGGAATGCTTGGGTTGAGCTTGTCCTGTCTTCTCCTGAGCCTCCTCCCTTGAAAAACATTGCTGGGATGCAACATCTTGGAGGGGAGAGCCTGGTAGCAGAGCAGAGCTGCTTGGATACGGAGTCATGGAGGAGATACTGCTTTGAAAAGCTTCTCCTTTCACGAGCCTCTTTCTTGGAACCTCATCCCCCTTTTTTGTGCTCCTCTTGCTTTGTTCAGGATCCATGGCCTTTGAAAGGGGGAGCAGAGGGGGAGCTGGAAATGCTATTTCAGGAAACTGTCACCAGGCTTCATTTACAGCAAAGGGAGGTCTCCCCTGTGGCGTTCCTGCTTTGCTTGCATTGGAGATGAAGCCAGAGCTGCTAAGAGCCACTGTAGATTCAAGATTTCAAAGTGTCCCAAGTTGCTATTTGATTCAGGGGAAAAAAATCCTGAAGTAATAGAGGGACAGGGGGGGTGGGGATGTGGGTCAACAGAGTTCACACTGGTAAAGCATGACAAACTACTTCAAAGCAGGAAAACTGTCCAAAAGTTGCAGTTCAAATATTTTCCTTGTGAATTGTGTTGAAGCTTTAAACCGAGCCATCGCAGTGCCGTTGACTGCGGCAAGTCTTCAAAGACAAGAAGCAACCCAGGAAGTGCCTCCTGTTCTTTTCTCATGCAAACCTTTGTAAACTTGAGACTCCTATGTTCATCTTGCAACCATCCCTCTCTGTGTCCTTCCTTGGCTTGGGGAGAAACCCCCCCCACACACACACACAGCAGACCACAGCTTTTTCTGTGTGAGCATGTGCATGCAATTCTCTCTTTTGTCTTCCTGCTCTTCCACTTTGATGTTCAGAGACCTTGGAAGATGTTACCACTCACCTTTCTGAAATGACAACAAAGAGAGAAACACATTCAATTACTATCATTCCCAGTTCTCCTACTTTACGCTGTCAAAAAGGCAGAGTTCTTAGTCTTCTTCAGGCATTCAGCTGGACATGTGACACTTGTGAAATAACTGCACAGAGAATCCCCAATTCTTTCTCTTCCTGACTTTCACTGAATTCTGTTGGAAATTTCCTCTCCTGAAGGAAGTATACTCACATTTGCTTGGACACAAGGACATCTCTCTGCACGACCCAGGACCTCAAGAAACCATAGTCCCAGTCGGTGCAGAAGACCATTCTCACATCCGTGCAAGCTCAACCACAGTGATATGGAGGTCAATAGAAATTAAAGAGTGGAATTGTACATAAGACCTTGTTCTCTACTCTTTCTGTGGGAGATGGGTTGGCAGCTAGTTCCCAGGGCAGTATGCCAAAAATATCAGTGATGAACTGCTAGCTATCTTGCACAAAGTTGCAAAGAAAAGCTCTGTAAATTGGTGAAAAGGACAGAAGCTCTGGGGTTAAAATGCATATGTTATTTGAAGAAATTACACATCCATTTTGTTAGATGTGTCTTTATTGTTAAAGATAGTCCTCTAACAACCAGTCATTTTTGACCACCATCCATGATGTTTTTTGCCAGTTTCTGACAAAAAACACCCATTCAGATGAACAGGTTTGCTTAATGACCGGTTTAATGACATTCATATAATGGCAGCTGTGAAGAAAGACAGAAATGTACTTCTGGTCACATGGATGTCCTGATTTGTGACCGCAATGACTTACGACTGTAATTACAGTCGTAAGTCAAGGACTACCTGTAATTAGCCAGGCAATATCAAGTATCTAAAAAAATTCAGTCAACATTTCAGCCAAGAGAGTCTGACATTTAACTGAAGTTTCATTCCTACAAAAGTAACTTTTGAGGCATAGGACAGTGTGGGAATCCAACTCATGTAATTTCTTGCTTTGGGGACAAAGATGAATAGGTGCACCTTCAAACTTGAAGGCATGATCCAAATGAGACAAATCAAAACAGACTCAAAATCAGATTTTACAACAATTTTTCCAAAGCACCGATCCCCAACCTTTCTGGCTTTGCAAACCGCCAGGGGAGGGAGAGAGGATGTTTCTGCATGAGCGGCAGATGAGCACACACGTGCAGATCCATTTGCGTGAGCGGCAGGCACGTGCGCCCACCACTCACGCAAATGTAGCTTTGCGCACACGCATGTTTGTGCACTGCTCGTATAAGTAGAGCTGTGCACATGTGCGCATGCTCACCCATTGCTTCATGGCATGGTTCCAAACGGACCATGGCCTGATAGTGGGCTGCAGCCCAGGGGTTGGGGACCCCAGTTCTAAGGTGTTCAAACACCAGTACGAATGCTTGGGGTGACTAAAACCAGTAGCAAGATGGGAAGGGAGGTTTTTTTCTGGAAGGGTAACAAGCAACCATTAACTTCTTCTTGAACTTCAACAGTATAGTTCAGGGTTCTTCAAACTTGGCCCTTTTATGACTTGTGGACTTCAGCTCCCAGAATTCCTCAGCCAGGCATGCTGGCTGAGGAATTCCGGGAGTTGAAGTCCACAAGTCATAAAAGAACCAAGTTTGAAGACCCCTGGTATAGCTATTGCTCAGATCTCCCCCAGCTGTTTGCATTTTTAAAAGTTGTGTATGCTAGTTGCATTCATACAATTAGAACTCTATATCAAAATCAGGAATCATCCCACTGAAACCAACAGGTGAGGTTCCTGAATATGCATGTAAAATATCCAGCTCCTTGGCTGCAGTTTAAGTAGACATGCTAGAGTTCCATTGTTGCTTATACTTGTTGATGTTATTATTTAAAATAAAAGAACACTAAACCAATAAACACAGCAGCAGATGTACTCCAGAAAGCATGTGTTGCCAAGATGACCCCAATTTGTAAATGGTCACCATAACAACATACTGCATTTGATTTAACAAAATTAACTCGATTTTTCTTCTTTGCAGCAGCTGCAAGCTGGGTGACTTAATAAGGTTTGGTACTTGCATTTATCAGTGAAAGAAAATGTGTTTGTCTGCTTAACATTAGAAATCTTAGCCAACAGAGGAAGAAACTGATGTTCTTTGGGACTTACATAAAGGAACACANCACAGGGTGGGGGCTCCCACAGAGAAGGCCCTCCCCCTGGGGGTCGCCAGCCGACACTGTTTGGCCGACGGCACCCTGAGGAGGCCCGCTCTGTGGGAGCGTACCGGTCGATGGGAGGTAATCTGCGGCAGAAGACGGTCTCGGAGATACCCAGGTCCGATGCCATGGAGCGCTTTAAATGTGGTAACCAACACCTTGAGTAACAACAATCCAGTATTTAAATAAGTTTGTATAGTAGTTAAATTCTGTAAAACGCAGACTGAAAATGTGATGCCCACCATACATCAAAACTAAGCATCAGTCTTATCAGATCTGTAGAGTCCTCACAACCAGCAGCGATCAGCTGGGGCAGTTGCAAAGAGACAGACTGTTTCAGCAAGTGGAGATGGGCTGTGTTTTAGTGGTACATGTGTTTGTGGTTCAGTCATTAAATTTGTCTGAGTTTTCATGACCCCATGGACCAGACGTCAAACTCATGATGTCACGTGAGGTCGCACAACGTATTGGGACGGTTTTCCCATTGCCAGCAATGGGGTGGGCGCGGCTTCCAGATGACACATCCAGCCCACGGGCCGGCAGTTTGACACCCCTGCCATGGACCATAGCATGCCAGGCTCCCCCCTCCCCTCTGGTCTTCCACTGTCTTTCAGAGTTTGCCCAAATTCATGTTCATTTCATCAATGAGACTATCTAACTTTCTCATCCTCTGCTGTCCCCTTCTCCTTTTGCCTTCAATCTTTCCCAACATCAGGGTCTTTTCCAATAAGTCCTCTCTTGTCAGTAGGCGGCCAAAGTATAACTAATTGGCTAATGTTGCACATAGCCTCCCAAAATCCATTACAGTGGCACTTTTTCCCTTTTTAACAGCAATGAAATAGGGGAGAATAGCAGAAGAGATATTGTTTTTAATTCAGTGCCAAAACAGTAAAAAAAAAAAAGAAGAAGAAGAAGAAGAAGAAGAAGCATCCCAAAAGGCAGAGGGAGGACACCAAAAATTCTATCTCTGTCCCATCTGCAGACATCCCAGCCACATCACCCCTGGCCCTCAGCAAGAGAAAGACTGATAATTGTATGCAGTACGAACTGTAAGGATTGAAAGCAAATGTCAGAGGTATAATTCAGCACCTGCAATGAATGATGT
>NW_015387663.1:275075-279826 GCF_001527695.2 Protobothrops mucrosquamatus
AAAAGCCATGTCTTGAGGGCACGGCGGAAGGAGGGGAGATCCGGAATAATCCGGATCTCTGGGGGGAGTTCGTTCCACAGGGTGGGGGCTCCCACAGAGAAGGCCCTCCCCCTGGGGGTCGCCAGCCGACACTGTTTGGCCGACGGCACCCTGAGGAGGCCCGCTCTGTGGGAGCGTACCGGTCGATGGGAGGCAATCTACAATTGCTTTTTGAGTTGTGTTCATCACCTGACGATTAGCTGTATAGGTCCATACGTATTTCTTGTCAAGTGTTTTGCGTTTTGCAACTGGCATTTTTCAAAGTTGCCCAGGTAACAGAATGCTGCTAAGCCACACAGGATATAACTAAAACAGTACTATAAAATTTTGATCGCTTTGTAAAATGGATTAAAAAGAAAACAATTTTGCAACAGCAAGTCAATTTGAAGTAGAAGGCAAGGAAGAAAATCCAAAAAAGGTTTTAAAAAAGTCTAAAACCAGAAAAAGTCTTTAGGTACAAGGCAATTCTAGCTTTGCTCACTGTCTGGAAATCTTGGATGCCTGAAAATTTTACATCCATTCAGCTGCCAGGGAAAAAAAAGGCATAAATTAACAGGACTGTATATAAATTCCAGCAGAAGTGTCTTCTGTGCATGTATCAAAGACTAGAAAATGCTAAGCATGCAACATATAATAATAATAAAGTTGGAAGGGACCTTGGAGGTAATCGAGTCCAACCCCCTGCTCAGGCAGGAACCCTACACCATTTCAGACAAATGGCTGTCCAGTCTCTTCTTAAAAACTTCCAGTGTTGGAGCATTCACAGCTTCTGGAGGCAGGTTGTTCCATTGGTTAATTGTTCTAACTGTCAGGAAGTTTCTCCTTAGTTCTAAGTTGCTTCTCTCCTTGATCAGTTTCCACCTGTTGCTTCTCATCCTACCTTCAGGCGCCTTGGAGAATAGCTTGACTCCCTCTTCTTTGTGGCAGCCCCTGAGATATTGGAACACTGCTATCATGTCCCCCCTCGTCCTTCTCTTCGTTAAACTAGACATACCCAATTCCAGCAACCGTTCCTTATACTGTATGTTTTAGCCTCCAGTCCCCTAATCATCTTTGTTGCTCTTCTCTGTACTCTTTCTAGAGTCTCAGCATCTTTTTTACATCGTGGTGACCAAAACTGGATGCAGTATTCCAAGTGTGGCCTTATTAAGGCATTGTAAAGTGGTATTAATACTTCACGTGATCTTGATTCTATCCCTCTGTTAATGCAGCCCAGCACTGNAAGAAGAAGAAGAAGAAGAAGCATCCCAAAAGGCAGAGGGAGGACACCAAAAATTCTATCTCTGTCCCATCTGCAGACATCCCAGCCACATCACCCCTGGCCCTCAGCAAGAGAAAGACTGATAATTGTATGCAGTACGAACTGTAAGGATTGAAAGCAAATGTCAGAGGTATAATTCAGCACCTGCAATGAATGATGTGAAAGACTTGAAAACGCCCTCAAGCTGAGAAAGAGAGTGGGCAGGCACAATGGTAGGATAGATAGGCAAATCATCTAACCTTGATTTAAAGGCAACTTCCTTTGTTCTGAAAATGATGGCTTCTAATCATTTCTCTGAGCAACTGCCAGTCAGTATGCTAGGATGTGTCACTGATAAAAGCTGCATGGAGAAATCTGAAAATCCATTCTCTCTACAAGAGAGAGAGAGAGACAAAAGGAGGGAAAAATGACCCGACTATCAAATAAATTTAACATTAAACATATAGAATCCACCCCAGCTAGATGCTGAAAAAAAAAAGAAAAAATCTCCTCCCTTTTACATACCAATAGTTATAAGCTTTGTTGTTGTTAGTGCTGGATATTTGTTTGTTTTTCTGTTTTGTATTTTTTTATTTTTTAATCATAAAACAAAATAAATATTTTTTTAAAAAAGAATGGCAAAAGTTTGCGACAGGTTGCTTGCTTTTAACAAACCGCAGGTAGCTTGCAAAAGCCAACTCATGAGGCCTCCTGTCCCTTACGAGACCCCTCACTTCCCTCATGTTGCTTGAATTATAGTCCACCACACTTGAAAGGCATCAGGCTGTGTATGACAAAGACGGATGTTCTTTTGATCAGAAGGCAGATTGGTGGAACAGCACCCTGCCTTCTAGAAACCCATCATCTCAGCTTGTCATTTTTTCAGCACTGAGGCAGGCCCTTCTTAACAAAGCGCCAGTGCTACCCGTGTTTTCCCCGAAAATAAGATCGGCTCTTATATTAATTTTTGCTCCAAAACATGCTTTAGGGTAGGGGTCTTCCAACTTGGCCCTTTTATGACTTGTGGACCTCAACTCCCAGAATTCCTCAGCCAGGCACGCTGGCTGAGGAATTCTGGGAGTTGAAGTCCACAAGTCATAAAGTTGGAAGACCCCTGCATTAGGGCTTATTTTCCGGTTAGGGCTTATATTCGGGAAAATACAGTACTAAATGCATCCGTCTGGCTGACGATCTTAACTGGGGCTTATTTTTGGGGTGGGACTTATATTACGAGCATCCTGAAAAAATCATGCTAGGTCTTATTTTACAGTTGGGTCTTATCTTCGGGGAAACACGGCATCATCACCCATTTATAAAATATGGTGCAAACGTTTCAAAGGACAGGTCTGAGGAACACTGGCAATCACAGGCATGAAGTTGTACAGGTGTGACTTGCCTACAACACATCAACTGTTCTGTTCCTTGAATCCCACACGTATGTCAGATGGAGTCACAAACATTCACTTTGGCCAACCCCTCTTCTTTGTTTGTTATTACAATTGCACCCAAAGTGTCCCCTTGCTATTCAGGTACTCCTTGACTTATAATAGTTCGTTTAGTAACCGTTCAAAGTTAAAACAGCACTGAACATAGGACCATTTTTCACACTTACTACTGTTGCAGCATCCCCATGGGCACATGATCACAATTCAGACGCTTAGCAACTGACTAATTGTGATAGTTGCAGCGTCCCAGAGTCATGTGTTCATATTTAGCGACCTTCTGACAAGCAAAGTCAATGGGGAAACCAGATTCGTTTAACAACTGTGTTACTAACTTAATAACTGCAGTACTTCACTTAACAACTGAGGCAAGAAAGGTCGTAAAATGGGGCAAAACTCTCTTAATAAATGTCTTACTTAACAACAGAAATTTTGGGCACAATTGTGGTCATTAAGTCGAGGATTACCTGTATAGAGATCTGCCAATTTTTTCAGCAGCCTTTGCAGCTTTTCTTTTAATTCTTGTTGACAAGAGCAAAGAGGTAAATACTATCACTTCCTCCTTACTATAAAAATAGATCCAGGTAGAAGGAGATGTATGTGTGAGTGAAAGACACAACTTTGCTTTTCATTTTTTCTTTGTTTTTGTTTCCCACTTATCAAGGAGATGCTATGTTTCTTCTTCAATTGATGAGAGAATTGAGCAAAACCGGACTTCAGGTTTTTAAAAATAGGGGAGCATGAATTGTGTTTTTTTCATCCCAACTAGATCGAGTGGGGACAATCTGAAATGCAAAGTGAAAATAATCCAGCACCCACAGAGCTGTGGATGTCTTATAGATCACTTCTGATCTTCCAAAATCACCTTTTTAGTGCCATAAACAGTTTTCTGAGGAAAGATGTAAAATTAGCTACTCAGCTTCTGCAGGTTCTAATGTACTTATTCTGCATTAAAATAACTCTTTCCAAAATCTCAAATATATATATTTCTTTTCAATATTGTGCCTATGAGGATGTTACCACTTCATCAGCAGTTCTAAGTGTATTGAAAGCAAAGAGAAAGGATGTTGGTAAAATTCATTGAACAGACTGAGCATGTTTCAATGAACATCTCTCAGAACAAGAATCCTGATTTCCAACTTTAAGACAAGTAGGGTATGTGTGTGTATATATATATAAACACACAGACACATCCCAACACACACACCTGCTCCACCTAATGGTAAGAGAATGGGGAATACTTACAGCAAAATTGATCTTCGGTGGCTTTAATGGTGTTTGTGCTTCTTTTTTTAAAATAATTTTGCCCGGGGCTTAATTCAACCTGTAAAATAACAAAAACACACGCTCATCAGAGAAATGCATTTCAGACAAAAAATAGCATTTGACAATGTGAATAAGATCTGGAGCTCAAATTAAACACCTTACCCAGAAACAAACACAAGACACAGCTTTGATGCTAAGAGTTGGCTTAGTTTACATTATATATTTTGGAATTAAAGGCTCACTTTACCTTGTGGGTAGGATAACGACTGCAAACTGGGTAGAAATTCATCACATAAAATTTATGGGAGAGACTCAATTTTGGCAGGAAGATTTGGATTTAAAAAAACAAAATCTGGCCTATTTCTCTACATAGATTGCCCATGATAGGAGCCAGAGAATGTTTTATCTGAGACACATTCAGACCAGGAAAAATGTCTGACAAATTCAAGAGTAAATTGTATAACAGAATAATAGAATTGGAAAGGGACCTTGGAGGTCTTCTAGTCCAACCCTCTGCTCAAACAGGAGATGCTATACCATTTCAGACGTGTGTTTGTGTGTCTGTGTGTGCGTGTGTGTCTCCCCCAACAAGGACTAAACATCATCTCCCTCTGAATTTGATCTTGAAACATCTTAATTCAAAGAAAAAATAAATAAATAAATATAAGTAGCTCATTTAAGAAACTTTGGCACTGGCAGCTGCAGAAGTCTCAAGAAGACACAAAAGGTGATTTTGGGTGTCAATGGCTCATGACTGAATATCT
>NW_015387663.1:281245-283435 GCF_001527695.2 Protobothrops mucrosquamatus
GTACTCTTTCTAGAGTCTCAGCATCTTTTTTACATCGTGGTGACCAAAACTGGATGCAGTATTCCAAGTGTGGCCTTATTAAGGCATTGTAAAGTGGTATTAATACTTCACGTGATCTTGATTCTATCCCTCTGTTAATGCAGCCCAGCACTGTGTTGGCTTTTTTGGCAGCTGCAGCACACTGCTGGCTCATATTTAAATGATTGTCCACTAGGACTCCAAGATCCCTCTCACAGTTACTACTATTGGTTTTTCTTGCCTAAATGTAGAACCTTACTTTTTTCACCATTGAATTTCATTTTGTTAGATAGCACCCAGTGCTCAAGTCTGTCCAGGTCCTCCTGTATCTTAAGCCTGTCTTCTGGAGTGATGGCTATTCCTGCCAGCTTGGTGTCATCCGCAAATTTGATGAGTTCCCCATCTATCCCCTCGTCCAAATCATTGATGAAGATGTTAAAGAGCACTGGGCCCAGAACAGAGCCCTGGGGCACCCCACTACACACTTCCCTCCATGTAGATGCAGTTCCATTGAGGACCACTCGCTGAGTACAGCCGGTCAGCCAGCTACGGATCCATCTGTTGGTGATGCTGTCTAACCCACATTTTTCTATCTTATCGAGTAGTAGGTTGTGATCTACTTTATCAAATGCCTTACTGAAGTCCAAGTAAATTATATCCATGTCTTGAGAGGACCATTCAGACTTCTTCCAATCCTTTCACAATACTATAATATGATCAAAATGCAGCCCTAAACTTACTGAACATAGAATAACAGAGTTGGAAAGGACCTTGAAGGTCTTCTAGTCCAACCTCCTGCTCAACTAAGAGACTCTGTACCATTTCAGTCAAAAGGCTGTCCAGTCTCTTCTTAAAAGCCTCCAGAGATGGAGCACCCACTACTTCTGAACTCACTGAAACCCTTTGGACATTTCTGAGCTGCCACACATGGAATGATTCCACAGTGTAAACTATAACATAATAAATTATCTTTGCCGCAGTATGAATTATTGGATTTGAGATACTTGATTAGCTTGAGTTAAAGACAGTTGGCCTGAATTATTAGATTAATTTAAGTGATTAATTGTGATCATTTGCATTAATTATTTTTAAGTCTACACTGAAACTCTTTCAGCCTTCTGAAACAAAACCAGGCAGTCTATAAACTGATTAAACTGATCAATTGAGTGTTTTGAGTTGAAAATCATTCACATTTGAAACATTTTAGCTATTGCTAGATGCAATCCATGTCTTTGCTTGAAAATGTGTCCACTTGTCTAAGGGAAAAAAACAACATCCCGGTAAGCTAGGGTGATAGAGACCATTTTGGGAATCCCAAATGGATTAACTCATTCATACAGAAGAAAACTATGATGTACCAATGAATTGGAAAACAATTTCTTTGTCCCCATCCACATACACAGCCATTTCAGTTTGGTTGGCAAGTCATTTTTATTCAGTGGGAAACCCAGATATTCAGTTTTTGAGATGTAACCTTTTAGGTGAGATAGAAGTATTGTGTAAACCAGACTGAATATATCAAAACATATCGCTTTTGTGACCTCCAAGGAAAATAGAGTTTGCAGAAGAAAGTTATGATAAAAGTGATGATAAAAGCAACACACCCAATGCATTTAAATTCACTTTCAGTCACTGAAACCTCTCACATATGGTTGCAGAACTGCCCCAATTTTATTGCATATTAATATACCTTACCTGAAATCCTAAAACATCAGAAGTTACATAAGAGCACAGGAGACTATGTTTTACTGGCTGTTATTTCTGCAGCATAACCAAGTCAGATACAGCTGCTGTAAAGCCCTCTCAGCTAGGTTAAGGCTTTGATTTTAGTTTCTTTATAGATCTGTACATTGTGTAAACCTAACAAACAGTTTAATTAAATCCTTCACCTCATTTTGAGCTTGAAACAGCTGTTTTGCCCAAATAGGCTGCCTCAGTCAAAGTGAGTTTAGAACTACTGTGTTTCAAGTCCCCAGTCCTCTTTTAAGCTTAAAACCCTTTACAAATAAGCTGAACAGTCCATCTGAAAGTGCAAAATAGTTGTTTCAAACTCAGTCAGGACACTCAGTATGATTTAGACCTGATACATTTACATTCCCCTGGTTAACTCAGTAAATAGTGGCAAGTGGCAAAAAGGTGACAAGCAACAGGGAGAAAGCAGAACTATAACTC